>NC_056750.1:66407505-66550005 GCF_019279795.1 Protopterus annectens | reverse complement strand
TTGTAGTCCATTTTTTGCCTAGCCAAATTCCCTTTCAAAGGTGAGAATCAAACCCTTTACATTGTGTCTGTGAGGTAAACACCTTAAACATTATACCAAGCCCCAGCTACTCTGTGGAGTTCCCAGGGTAAAACTAAGAGCCAACAAGAAAGGTCGTCATCCAGGCAGGCAAGGAGGTAGTCTGTGTCCTCAACAGCATCCTGCCAATGATGGGATTTCCATTTAGGCTCTAATTCCATCTCTCATGGCTCACATGAGCACCCACATCACTACAGAATCTCCTATAATCTCCCAGCCACACTGAAATGAGAACTACCACCGGCTTAAGTGTGCCAAGCTGATGTTTCCTTCCATGGCCTTTTCAGTGCCTTGTAAGACTCTGTTTCTTGGTGATGACCTGCCAAATGGAAACATCATTCACACCCCAGGATGGGTAAGCCTGTGTTATTCACTCACTGGCATCTTCCCCTGCCTGAGTCATACAGGGCCTGCACCGCTACTCAAACTCCGGTGACCAGGGTCGTAGTCAGGGCCTTATGCCTGTACTTCACAGAGTCAGAGCACACCGTAGAAGGCATGACAATATTACAGCAATCATAAAACTGAGTGGAAACTGAAAAATTAACCACTTCAGTCTTTTTGCAGCCGTGAATACACATATGGTGGAAAAAAAAAAGGATTTTATTATCAGAGTCTTTGGAACAAGACAGTGAGCAACGTGCTGCATTTGGGCAACTTTTCTGTAAACCTGGCTCACAAAAAGACAGAACACTAGGTCAAAGTTTCAAAGCAGCCCCAGGCAGCCCCATAGTGCACTGTGACACTTTTACTACTGAAAAACAGACGTAATGCAGACGTTGGGAAATAATATAATCATTTTCTTCGAAGTGTAACTTGTGAAATACCTGGAAGATAAACTTGCAGACAAAAATTAAACAAGTGAGCCGAAGAAATTCAAACCCTCATCTCTAGATTTGCAGCCTTCTGTTCTGGAGTAGGTATTTTACTGGTTTCTTTAAATATAATAAAAATAATACAGAAATAAGTGCAGAAAAAAGTTCACATAAGCTGAAGGCGTTTAACTATCCTGCATAACAGCAAAATGTGTGGTAGGACTTTCCAAACGTATCGAATAGCTCGGTTTTTACCGAGTTTTGGGGTCCAAATAATGGGGTGCCATGATTCCCGAGTGGCACCCCTTCATTTCAGAGTTTTTCTCAGCTTTTTTTTTTTTTTCCACTTTTTGAGCTGATGACGTCAGCTCCATCGGGGCTACCAGCCTGTCAGAATTAAGTTAAAGGGCTCGCGTGCACACTATGAATGTGTGTACGCATTCCGGATGTTCAAACGGAGAACGGGGAAACATTTTGTATTATCTTTTTGTACACTTGCGAGGAGCAAGGTGAACAGAAAGGACTGTTGCCTTACTTCCCGACTTGTGAGCCTTGCGTTTGTACATTTGCTACGAGCAAGGTGAACGGAAAGGACTGCTGCATTTCTTATTCTGGCTGCATGGCTTATAATTGGCCTGAATATGTGAACGGAAAGACTACGAGACGTACGTGAACGGGTAGGATAGATAGTCAGGGTGGTGTGGGGGGTGAAGCCCCCCACATACAGGGGTTCTATAATGGTTTTTTGGAAAGAGTTATTCATTGCACTTGTAAGAATATCTCTGTATACTGTAAAACGTTTATGATATGTGGGGGGCTATGCTCCCCACACCCCCCCTTACTATCTATACTAACTCCAGGATCGCTCAACAGTGGGGAATAGGCCATATATCATTGTTGACGAAATGAGTGTCAGTGAAATGAAGTGTCAGTGAAATTAACTTTCAGTGAACTGGGTCTGCTGACTTAGTTGTCAGCGAAATGAACTGTCGATGGAATGAAGGTGACCCACACACACACACACACACACACACACACACACATATATATATATATATATATATATATATATATATATATATATATATATTGTGTGGGTGTGGAAGTAGACTTTTAAGATGGAAATGTTCTGAACTGGGCAGTTTTGTCATTGCTGGGTCATGCATTTTGTTTCATTGCCTACTGGAAAAATGTTCAAACAATACATTTAAAATGTACTCTGTCTAACAATTGTGCTGTATTGCACAAAGGATATAATTTAATAAAGTCAGGAAGGTGTATCAAAGAGCACGTGTATGTTTCTTGTTTTGTGTGCAAGGGGACAACGATTTGAAA
Source organism: Protopterus annectens (assembly GCF_019279795.1). Lineage (NCBI taxonomy): Eukaryota > Metazoa > Chordata > Ceratodontiformes > Protopteridae > Protopterus > Protopterus annectens. Next base: position 66,547,777 of record NC_056750.1, on the reverse strand, counting down.
ACAGCCCAAAGGTAATCTTTATCCACCACTGGCCAGATGCATTTTCTTTGGATGTGGTGTGGGTTTCAATGCTGTTTCAATGAATGTAAGTTTCAAGGGCAAAGAAGTTTTAATGCCAAGTCTACTTTCATTGTTAGACAGTATTGCTTTGTTTAGCAGATGTCTATTAATGTTTGTGCATTGTGCTATAAAATGTAAAAATAAAAACCAAATCATTGTAGAAGTAAAGCAGTATCCACACATTAGTGTTTATGGTAAATGGGTTGAAATAGCCAGGTAATGGGACATTGGAATGGTTGCAGGGGGACTCTGGTGTCATACTTTGGTTGTCTGTTCTTCAGTTTGCATTTGAAAGTTGGTATCCTACAATTCCATTGGAGTGGGTGGGGTTACGTAATTATGTATGCAAATTTTATGTTAATCAGCATACATATATGTACCTATTTTACACGGGCATTGTCAGGATTTTTTATGTTTCCAGGTTGAGAGGTATGCTGTCATTTCATAATCCTAGGACCTGAATTATTTTTTGTTTACTGGAAAGGCAGTCCCACCAGACATGAAGAGATGATCTTTTTTCACTGCAGCCCCACAAATCATGAACCCTACAAAGAATGGAGGTGAAGGCACTGTTACCTATGCATTCTGGAAGATGAACAGTACAGTTTTGTACCTACCATAAATGTAGATGTTCGAGTGTTCACCCTGCTGCAGTCATCACACTTGGGTTATCCTGTCATCAGACGGTCCCGCAGTCGGCCAGAATTCCAAAGTCTTGGTCCGGCGTCGGTTGCTGTCGCTTCTTCCCTGACGTCAGTGCGCCAGGGTTATATATAATGCATCCAACGCCATTTTCTTCAGTATTCTTGCCCCAGATGTCAGGTGCCCCCAAAAAGGTGGTCAGTAATTAGTACCAAATTAAGTAATTTATGCACAAACACAAAATCCCTCCAGCTATAAGCAAATACATCAGGAAGGTATTGTAGAGATTTAGCCAGTTAGATCAGAGGGGATGGAGGGAGGGTAACCTGGACTGCAGCAGGGTGAACACTCGAACATCTACATTTATGGTAGGTACAAAACTGTACTATGCTCATCGTGTTACCCTGCTGCAGTCATCACACTTGGGTAGAATCCCAAAGCTATGGATGGGTGGAGGAGTTATACAGGGTTACAGGAGGCTAGAAGGCCCTGCAGAACTGCAGTGGCGAAGCCAGCCCTAGTCTTAGAGTAAAGCGGTAAGTGATAGTTTTTGGTAAAGGTGTGTACTGAACTCCAAGTTGCAGCTTCCAAAATCTCCTTGTTTGGAACCCCCCTGAGGAAGGCTGTAGATGTATCTGTTGCCCTGGTAGAGTGGGGCCTAATGGTAGCAGGAACTGGTTTTCCATGATGGGTATAGCAAAAACGAATGCAACGTCCTATCCATTTGGAAATGGTTTGTTTTGATATAGCCTTCCCTTGTGAAGCTGTAGCATAGGATACAAAGAGCTGGTCAGATTTTCTGAAAGCCTTAGTTTTATCCAAGTAGTAACAAAGTTGCCTGTGAATGTCTACGGAATGCAGGAGTCTTTCTCCTTTGTTCTGTGGGTTTGGGAAGAAGGTGGGTAAGTGAATGGTTTGATTTAAAGACACACTGGAAACCACCTTAGGCATGATGGAAGGATTAGTTCATAGAGAAACTCTGTCTTGATGGAAAATGAGGAAAGGTTCCACTGCCATTAGTGCCTGCAGCTCTGAGACTCTTCTAGCTGAAGTTATTGCTAGCAGCAGGGCAGTCTTCCATGATAGGAACTGCAGATCTGCAGAGAAAGCTGGTTCAAAGGGAGGTAGCATAAGTTTTTCCAGAACAAAATGTAGGCCCCATGTTGGTGTAGGTGCTCTCCGGGGGGGGGGGGGGGGCTAATGTTTTTTGCCCTTCTGAGGAACTGCCTTAGAAGTGGATGCGAAAATAAGGGTGGTTCCGTGTCGCAGTGGGCTGAAATAGCTGATGCATGGATTTTAATGGAAGAAAAAGAAAGACCTTTGTGCAACATCTCAGTTAAATACTGCAGAATCTGAGGCATGTGAGGCTGAAGTGTGTTTTGGCCTTTAGCTTGGTTCCAGGCACAAAACCTTTTCCACTTGTCCGAATAGGCCTTCCTGGTGCTGGGCCTCCTAGCTTCCAGAATAACATCCATAACTGCTTGGGAAAGAGGAGCTGGCTGAATGTTTAGGTGATATGCCATGCAGCCAGATTTAAGGTTTTTAGCTGGCTGTGAAGAATCTGATTGTTTTGCTGTGTGAGCAAATGGGCAATTTGTGGTAAAATCCAAGGTGGGCCCTGGGCCATATTCCTCAATAGTGGGTACCAGTGCTGGCGTGGCCAGTCTGGGGCTATGAGTATCAGTCATGGTCTCTCCTTTCTGACTTTCAGAAGCACCTTTGTGAGGAGAGGCACTGGAGGGAAGGCATATACTGTCAGGTTTTTCCAAATGAATGAGAGTGCATCCACTTTCCAAGCTTGATGGTGAAGTGTCCTTGTACAAAATTTTGTTAGTTGATAGTTTTGAGGATTGGCAAACAGGTCTATGTCTGGAAGGCCCCATTTTTGAGTTATCATTGCAAATACTTGTGGATCCAGTTTCCACTTGTGGGGATCCATGAGGTTTCTGCTGAGGTCGTCTGCCAATGTGTCCTTTTTTCCTGGCAGGAATTGAGCTTGTAACTGAACTTGGTAAGCCAGAGCTGTGTTCCACAAGGTCATTACTTGCCTGCATAGAGGGTAGGAGTGTGTACCCCTTTGTTTGTATATGTACCACATTACTGTGGTGTTGTCCGTCCTTATTGTAAGTTGTCCTGGATGTAACAGGTTCTTGAAGGCTGTCAGAGCATTCCGTACAGCTAGCATCTCTTTTTGATTGATGTGCAGATTCCTTTGATATGCAGTCCATACGCCTTGAACGCACTGTCCTGCCATGTGTGCCCCCCAGGCGTAGTCCGATGCATCTGTTGTCATAGTTTGCCTGGCTGGGGGCAAGGTGAAAGGCTGACCCTTGTTGAAGTGACAAGCCAGTGACCACCATAGAAACTCTTGTTGAAGGCAGGGAATGAGAGATATCATTGTGTCCAAGCTGTGGCTGTGTTGAGACCATACGCTTTTCAGGTACCATTGTAATTTCCTCATATGCAGCTTTGCAAATGGTATTAGTAGTATGCAAGATGCCATGAAGCCCAAGGCCTGCAGAATTTTTCTTGCAGGTAGCTGGGTCTTTGTTGCCATTGTTTTGAAATATTGAGTCAGTTGTCGTTATTTGTCTGGCATCAGATAAGCCTTCTGGGCCGTTGTATTCAAGCTGGCACCCAGGAATGTCATATTTTGTGAGGGTACTAGTTTTGATTTCTTTTCGTTTACTGTGTACCCCAGGCAACTTAGAAGATGTTTTACAAAAGCCAGATGTTGTAAGAGGGTGTCCTTGCTTTCTGCTTGGATGAGGCAGTCGTCCAGGTATGGGTATATTTGAATTTCTCTTTGTCTGCAGTATGCAATTACTGGTGCCAGGCATTTTGTGAAGACCCTGGGCGCAGTAGATAAGCCAAAGGGCAATGCAGAGAATTGGTAATGGGTTGAACCTGCAATGAAACGGAGGTATCTTCTGCAACTTTGTCTGATAGGGACATGCTGGTATGCCTCCTTGAGGTCCAGCGTTACTAGCCATGCTTTCTTGCCCAACATGGGAAGAAGCTGCTGTAGTGTTAGCATCTTGAATTTGGGTACTTATAAGAAGGTGTTTAGAATTGAAAGGTCCAGAATTGGTCTCCAGGCATTGTCCTTTCTGGGAACTAGAAAGAGTCTTGAGTAAAATCCTTGACCTTGCTCTCGAGTAGGTACCAGTTGAATGGCTCTCATATCGAAGAGGGCTGTAATTTGCTTTTGTGCCTCTGCCCATTGCTTTTTGTGGCAGGTTTGGCATTCCTCTTTTCATTGGCAAGGTGTGGAAATGGAATCTGTATCCTCGTGAAATTATGTCTAGGACCCAATTGTCCTTTGTGACAATGTGCCAGTTGTCTGAAAAAAGTGTGAGTTTTCCTCCCAAGGGGGCTGCCAAGAGAGTGTTGCTTGGCCAGATGAGGTGCAAGTCATTGAGTTTGCCTTCTGGTAGTTTGGGACCTGTCTTCTCCTCCCTTCTGTGCTGCAGTGCCCCATTGTCGAGGTTTGTACTGGGCTTGTGGTTGTCCTCTGCCTCTTGGACGTCCGTATTTACCCCTCTGTGGTCTGTCAGTAGCTGGAAAGGACCAAATTTTTGTTGGCCAATTTCTGCTGAAGCGAGGGGGCTGTACCTGTAGGAAATCTTTGACTACCTGCATAGATTTTGCCTTATCCTCCATTTTCTTTAAGACTTCTTCTGCTTTAACTCCAAAAAGAACATCCTGTTGTAAGGGAGCATCTAGATGCTCTGCTTTAACATGATCAGGCAGAGTTTGTTCCTTTAACCAAGCATGCCTATGTATAACAGACCCAGTGACAGCTGCTCTGCAGGAAGCCTCCAAAGAATCAAACCCACATTGTAAAGTATGTTTGCCCACCTGTTCAATTGCATGCAACAGATCCTGCATTTCTTTCAATTCAGACTGTTGGGAGTGTTCTCATTTTTTGTTTTAACTGAGACATTAGAAATTGCTGATATTTTAGCATGTGAAACTGGCAGTTTAGTGCCCTCATAGCTAGAGTGGCTGAGGTGTAAACCTTTTTCCCCCACCTGTCTAGTGCTCTGGAATCCCTTTCAGAGAGTACAGGATTTTTTGCCATAGAAGCCTTAGCCCCTTTGGGACCCTGTGAGACAGTCTCTGGATCAGCAACAGGACTTTTATAAAGAAATTTGTGGGAATCAGGCACTCTATAGTATCTGTCAGGTTTGGCCGGAACAGAAGGCAGAGAATCTGGGTTCAAACTGGATTCTAAGTAAACATCATCCACAATGTCTAAAACTGGAGGGATGGCAAGTGGTCTGTGGTGGGGGGGGAGTAAAAGAAACTCTCTGAGCCTTTTCTTTGAGTCAGAGTAGTCCTGACCTTCCCAGTGAAAATGTTCCCTCATAGTGTGTAAAGTTTCCCCAAAGGAGTAGTCTTCAGGAGGAGAAGTTGAGGGAATAGAATCCACAGCATCAGAATCTTCATAAGGGGAGAAGGAATAATCTTGGTCCTCAGAGGAGCCTGAGGAAATAGATACTTGTTCAGAGGAGGAATAATCTTCCTCTTGTTTAGGCCTTTTGTCGGGAGGGGGTTGGGAACCCCTAATTAAAGAGATTAAATCTTCAGCCATTTTGAGCATCTGTTTCTTAGGCATGGGGCCTTGAACAGGGGACTGAAGTGCAGTCTTTTTAGGTTTAATAGGAGTCTTAGTCTTAGGATACATTTTTATGGTGAGCGTCGTCGGTCTGAAGACACCTTCAGAAACCGAAGGTGTTTCTGCAGGACCGACATCTTTTTCAGCAGTGTCGTCGGTAGGGGCTAAACAAAATGGCTGCGTCGACCTAGTACTTTCCGCCAAAAGTTCCGAAGTGGTCTCGGGTTCCAGATCTGCGGTAGTCAGGGGCTGCGTCGGAGCCTCACTGAAGACCGGTGAACCGGAGACCGGACCAGCCGAGGCCTCGGAGTCGGGTTTGGGTCTAGGCTGCCTGTCATTATCCTTGCGTTTTTGGTGCACGCCGCAGTAGTCGGTTGCTCCGACGGCATAGTGTACTTGAATTTTCTACCGAAGTAGTATCGTGCAAAATCAAAGCGTCTTTTTATAGTACGCTTATTAAACCTAGCACAAAAACGACAACTAGTGACATCGTGGTCTGGGCCTAGGCAAGGTATGCAGTAAGAATGAAAATCCTTATGAGGTATTTGCTTCTCACAAGAAATACAATTGTTAACTTTTTATGACATCGGTCTGAGGCAAGAAAAGTTTCACCAACAGGGTACTTAGCTTTATTGAAGACTTCAGATCTGAAATTCGACTTCGAAAATCTCAGGAGTCGGCCGACCGGCACTTGCGAACTGCTTCTGCTTCGGGCACCGCGCGGCAAGAAAGACTGAAGAAAATGGCGTTGGATGCATTATATATACCCCTGGCTCACTGACGTCAGGGAAGAAGCGACAGCAACCGACGCCGGACCAAGACTTTGGAATTCCAGCCGACTGCGGGACCGCCTGACGACAGGATAACCCAAGTGTGATGACTGCAGCAGGGTAACACGATGAACATCTTAGAAAATAAAGAGACAATACCAGGACCAAAGAAGCTAAGTATATGCATCCTAGTACTGGACAGGGAGAACCAAACTCTCAGTAACTTCATTTTCCCGACACCTGCCATGTCCAATACCTCTCTTTTCCTAGGCACCTCTGCAGCTAACTTTTCTGCCCCGGAGGCAACATTTGTTCTGCCCCTACATTTGCATATGATGGAACTGTACAATTCCCGAAGTAAATTACTGCACAAGCTAATTTTAAAAGAATTTAGCCCAAGGTGAAGCATTCGAGTTTTATTCGACTTTAGATGCTGTGGATCATGCAAATACTATAACCAGATAAGTTCCAAGATTGCTGAGTACTTGTGTGGGTGCATCTTTACTAGTCCCCCAAGATCAAAATGTTCAGTTCCCTAAAAGAATGCAGTGGTACATACCTGTGGGACAGAATCTACAGACTCCTACTGTAATTTGATTTCCAGTATAGTTCCTTTACACAAGTGCCTTATCTACAAACATATTTGTGCATTTTTTTCTACAGCTGTATTACTTTGCTTTCTACAGCAATGCATTTCACTAGGCTGAGCTGTACAACAATGATATTGCTGTGCACTGACTGTGACTACATTACTCGATATGATCTGATACTAGTCCAGACAAGACCTGGAAGTGAATATTTCTAATTTATTTGTTACCTAGAGCTACTTTACTGCTGAATTTGATGACTGTGATATTTGTAATTACGTCACTGCTTTCCATTTCATTTAAAACACTCTGACCTAAATTATTTTGTGAAAGACAGTAAAACTGCTGGCATTCTGGGTGTCTAGTCATGCCAAGCACAGAGAAAAATGGTCTTCTGCTTGGCTAAGTGTTTTTTTTTTCCTGTGGCTTCTTATTGCCCTGCTTTGTCCTTCATAGTGCTCCGAGCTGGCTGAGCTGCTCTAAACTGCACTGTGGCCAAGCACAGCACACTTCACAGCCTCTGTGGTCTCAAAACTATCCTGTCAAAAACATCAATGAGGGTCCCCCATGCACATCTCCACCTGCTAATCCATCAGTCACCCATGCCGCTAATCGAACCCGGGCTGGCTAGGCCATACTTAGGGCGTTATCCTTCTACACCACTGGAGCAGCGTTTAAGCCAATCATTGATGTTGGCTCTCCTTTGTTTACATTGTGACATAATCCTCAGTGATGGTGGGATGACGTAATCCTCAGTGATGGTGGGATGACATACTCCTCAGTAAAGGTGGGATGACGTAATCCACAGTGATGGTGGGATGACATAATCCTCAGTGACAGTGGGATGACGTAATCCTCAGTGATGGTGGGATGCTGCTCAAAACAAATTTCACACCAACCAGTTGTGTGGCATACTGGGCTAAAGCTATGATTACACTACAGGCGACTCAGGTTTGAATAGCAGCTCGGGTAGCTGTAGGAACTGGTTGGGTGGAAGGGAATGTGCAGCCATTGCCAGCTGAACTATTCTAGGGGCAGGGAGGGAGTTCTGACTAACTAAACAGGTAAAACCCAGTGGCAGTAATGGCTGTTCATTCATCTTCCCCCCTCAGCATAGGCTAGCTGTGATATAAATAACTCCTGCTGGAGAGACAGGTATACATACCCCAGAGACATCCATGTGAATCACAGTTCCTTACCTAATCCAATTCAGGCGTAACTTATATAACTGTTTGGATAACAGGAAATTTATCCCTGGTTTGGCATCTATGTCTCCAGTGGGCAACCTGTAAATAGTTCATTTCCCAGGCTCCTCCTTAAATGTTTCAACTCCCACGCCCCTGCTTATACTTATCAATGGTGCCAGAACTCGTTAGAGATTTGGGATACATGGCTTAAGTTTAAAAAGACCCCAGTAGTCGTTAGCCTAGTACACAACTATGAACAAGAACAGTTGCACTATCTTGTTTTTCTTGTAACATTTTGTTCCCAGTTCAGCAGACAGGAGCATTCCTGAAGGCAGTTCCTACGCCCTCCTTAGAACAGAAGGTGTGTGTTAGCATCTTCATATACAGTACAAAGGATAGAAACTGTCATGTAAGCGCAATGAAATGCTTAGTCATGGCTACCTGGCCTACCGGTTAGGTGGAATGTGATGTGATTTGTTTACATTGTGTGATCTTCCTGCTGGATTCCAAACTACCGCAAAGGGAAACCCAGCACTCACTGCTGTTTTACTTCTGCAGCATGTTAGTTTCTGCTGCATGATTTTCCCCCTCAAGGTGATGTAGTTGTTTTTTTAACATTTACTCTGTTATTTTTTAAGTATCACTATGCATCAGTAATTTATGTGTAATCACACACACAAACACGTGCATGTGCACAGGGACAGTAAAGATACAGCCCAGTAATTTCACATAACGCTACAGATTTACTACCCTGTATAAGTGAAAAACTACACACAAAGAATATAAATGTGTTTTAAAAAGACTGGCAATTCTATTTAAATGCTCTTCTTTAACAATGTATGACCAGCAGTTCCCTATTTGTCGACACATGTGTGCAGAAGATTAAGTAAGTCTATGGAGTGATAATGAACTTTATCTTGTAGTTCTGGGTTCGATTCCCTCCATATGCACTTGTATACCATGAGACTCTGGTAATTTAGCCAAATAGTGTTCCTGGGTTACTCTGGGAAAGAAGCATTTGAACTTATTAAACAAAACGTTTATGCTCACAACCGACCTTTAATAAATCCTTTTTTTCATTGCAGTTATATTATACTTGCATATCTGACCAACTTCTGCTTCTAGTTCCCTTTATAGCCCCTTGGAGGGAATTTTACATGCTTATATATATATATATATATATATATATATATATATATATATATATATATTTATATATATATATATATATATTTATATCTCTACATATGTGTGTATGTATATATATATATATATATATATATATATATATATATATATATGTGTGTGTGTGTGTGTGTATGTGTATCTGTGTATGTGTGTGTGTGTGTATGTAAATATATATATATATATATATATATATATATATATATATGTATATACACACACACACACACACACACACACACACACACACACACACACACATCACACTTTCAGCCCATTTTCATATCCTTACCCTAGGAATGACTTTTGAAAAATTACTTTATTTGCAACTCACTCAATACATCTACCAATAACAACTTCTCTTTCTGAAACAGCATTGCTTTTGGTCTGGTTACTATACATCAAGAGCTGTCTGTGACGATATTCTTCTTCAAAATGGACAAAGGCCTAATTAACAGAGCAATTTTTATTGACCTCCCTAGATCCTTTAATCTTGTTGATCACTCAATTCTCCTGGACCATTTCACTGAAATAGTCAGCAGTGATGATACACAATTTCAATTAATCTACCTCTACATCAGTCTATCTGCAGAGAGGTGTCCCTTAAGGAACTCTTCGGTCACCACTCCTCTTTTCTATCTACATTAACAAACTTTCTTTTGACTTACCCCATCTTCCTTTCCTGCTTTCAGCTAATGAGATGGTCTTATTCCACTTCAGCCATTCTGTCCCTTCTCTTGAATGCAAACTTCAGGTTTACTTTCATGCCCTTATTCAGTGGGTCAGTGATAAACTTTTACTGCTAAATTCCTCTTAAACAAAAACAATGCTTTTTGGCACTAGGAAAAAGTGAGTTTCTATCTCCAGGCCTCCAAAAATCCTTGATCATCTTAATAACACTGTTGAAAAAGTCACTTCATTCAAATACATAGGGATTTGATTTCACCCCTTCGTAATTTCCAACCCCACGTGGATTACACAGACAAAAACTCAGCACTCTCCATATCTAGGCAAAGAGGATCTCCCCTTTTCTATCCAGACCATGTAAAAATGCCACAGGTAAAGGTATCATACTAGTTCAGATAGATTACTGCCTCCTACTAATTGCTGCAGCTTCAGTCCATCTACAATGCCATTTGCAGATTCATCACTCACTCCCAAGAAATGAATACCACTGCAAAACCACTGAAAAAAGCTAACTGGCTGCCTGTGAAACATGTTGAATTTCTACTTGCCTCTCAATGATTTAAACCTATCAAGAATGACACCTTCCCTACAATAGCTTCCAGACTATTCAATGAAGCATGGACTTACAACCTTACATATCTTAAGCACTCATGTCCTCTCCTCCAAACCCCCAACTAAGCTTCATGCAGAGACCATGCTTTCTCAGTCCTGGGTCTCAAACTGTGGGAATCTCTCCCTTTTTTACTTAAAGATAATTCCTTTTAACTCATTTTCTGTTCACAAATAAAAGAATATTTCAAGACTCCAGGAAAATGCAACTGCTATCCCTCTGGTCCTATAACTTAAAGTCTTTATTCCCTTTTCTGTCTACACCCCCTTACTCTGCCTTTATTTTTGATTGCGATTCTTTCAGCGTGACAATCTGACTTACACTCTACATATAATGCATGTATATACTAATACCATGGTAATAGTAAAACCCTTCCCTGTGTCTAACACCACTGTAATAGTAAAACCCTTCCCTGTATCTAATACCACGGTAACAGTAAAACCCTTCTCTGTATCTAATACCACTGTAATAGTAAAACCCTTCCCTGTATCTAATACCACGGTAACAGTAAAACCCTTCCCTGTATCTAATACCACGGTAACAGTAAAACCCTTCTCTGTATCTAATACCGCTGTAATAGTAAAACCCTTCCCTGTATCTAATACCATGCTAATAGTAAAACCCTTCCCTGTATCTAATACCATGGTAATAATAAAATCCTTTGCTATATCTAATACCACTGTAATAGTAAAACCCTTCCCTGCATCTAATTCCATGGTAATAATAAAATCCTTTGCTATATCTAATACCATGGTAATAGTAAAACCCTTCCCTGTATCTAATACCGCTGTAATGGTAAAACCCTTCACTGTATCTAATACCATGGTAACAGTAAAACCCTTCACTGTATCTAATAGATGGTAACAGTAAAACCCTTCCCTGTATCTAAAACCACTGTAATAGTAAAACCCTTCCCTGTGTCTAATACCATGGTAACAGTAAAACCCTTCCCTGTATCTAAAACCACTGTAATAGTAAAACCCTTCCCTGTATCTAATACCACTGTAATAGTAAAACCCTTCCCTGTATCTAAAACCACTGTAATAGTAAAACCCTTCCCTGTATCTAAAACCACTGTAATAGTAAAACCCTTCCCTGTATCTAATACCATGCTAATAGTAAAACCCTTCCCTGTATCTAATACCATGCTAATAGTAAAACCCTTCCCTGTATCTAATACCATGCTAATAGTAAAACCCTTCCCTGTATCTAATACCATGGTAATAGTAAAACCCTTCCCTGTATCTAAAACCACTGTAATAGTAAAACCCTTCCCTGTATCTAGTACCATGACAACAGTAAAACCCATCCCTGTATCTAAAACCACGGTAATAGTAAAACCCTTCCCTGCGTCTAATACACAGTGAAAGGAAAACCCTTCCCTGTATCTAATACCACGGTAACAGTAAAACCGTTCCCTGTGTCTAATACCATGGTAACAGTAAAATCCTTCCCTGTATCTAATACCAATGTTAACAGTAAAACCCTTCCCTGTATCTAATACCACTGTACTAGTAAACCCTTTGCCATATCGAATGCCATGGTAACAGTAAAACCCTTCCCTGTACCTAATACCACTGTAATAGTAAAACCCTTCCCTGTGTCTAATACCACTGTAATAGTAAAACCCTTCCCTGTGTCTAATACCATGGTAACAGTAAAACCCTTCCCTGTATCTAATACATGGTAACAGTAAAACCCTTCCCTGTACCTAATACCACTGTAATAGTAAAACCCTTCCCTGTGTCTAATACCATGGTAACAGTAAAACCCTTCCCTGTATCTAATACCACTGTAATAGTAAAACCCTTTGCCATATCGAATAGCATGGTAATAGTAAAATCCTTCCCTGTATCTAATACCACTGTAATAGTAAAATCCTTCCCTGTATCTAATACCACTGTAATAGTAAAACCCTTCCCTGTATCTAATACCACTGTAATAGTAACACCCTTTGCCATATCGAATAGCATGGTAATAGTAAAATCCTTCCCTGTATCTAATACCACTGTACTAGTAAAACCCTTTGCCATATCGAATAACATGGTAATAGTAAAATCCTGCCCTGTATCTAATACCATGCTAATAGTTAAACCCTTCGCTGTATCTAATACCATGGTACTAGTAAAACACTTCCCTGTAAAGTAATACATGGTAATAGTAAAACCCTTCCTTGTATCTAATACCATGGTAATAGTAAAACACTTCCCTGTAAAGTAATACATAGTAATACTAAAACCCTTCCCTGTATCTAATAACATGGTAATAGTAAAACCCTTCCCTGTATCCAATACCACTGAAATAGTAAAACCCTTCGCTGTATCTAATACCACGGTAACAGTAAAACCCTTCCCTGTATCTAATAACATGGTAATAGTAAAACACTTCCCTGTATGTAATTCCCTGTATGGAACAGTACAAAAGTCACACCAATTACAGATGGAATAGTTTTCACCAAAATTGTGATGAGTACATTCAAGAATATGACAAAACATATACAAATAGGGAACATGATACTGATCAGTTTTTTCACAAACAAGGGGGAAGCCATCATGGGAAGTGGAAAAAAGGGGGAAAATGGAAAAAGAAATACTAACATCTGAAGGTCAATATTCCCCTAATTCTACCAATGATTTAGTCTGTAATGATAATTCTGAAATTACAGTTGTAAACAATATAATATGTACTTACAATAATTTTAAAATATATAATTATAGTAACTTGAAATTAGAAAAAACACATTTCAGTTTATTATCTAAGGGATTTAAATTTATTCCTACCCCCAAATACAACATGGTTAATAACATATTAGAGTTTAAAAAATATGTCAGAAAACTGAATTTGTCTATGATGTTTGGAAATAATGAAAGGGAATCATCCACTGGTTTAGACTGCTTAAAAAAGAAAAGCAACTTTATACCTATAAGTAATCCTAGTATTCAGAAGTTTGACAACAAAGTCACTAGAGAATTATATGCAGTTAGTCATACATTCAAGGGGCAAAAAATAAAATCTAACCTAACTAAGAAGGAGACTTTAACATTATCTGAGCTGCAGAACAACAGCAACATTAGAGTTATGAAGCCGGATAAGGGGGGAGGTATAGTCATCTATGATGCTAATACTTATAGTGGAATTATACATAAAATTCTTCATGAATCAGGTAATTATACATCTATCTCACAGAATGAGATTAATATAGCCTACAGAAGAATTGACATGTATTTAGAGGAATATTTTTTAGATCAGAGAATTTCTGAAGATCTATACCACTACATGTCAGTGGACCATCCCACTATGGCAACTATTGTGGGTATTCCTAAGGTCCACAAAGATAGTACTAACCCCCCTTTCCGGCCGATCATCTCCGGAAGTAAGTCAAAGACTTTTCCCATTGGAAAAGTGATAGATAATATGTTGAAACCCCTATTTGAGAATGTTAAACATATGGTAAAAGACTCGTGGGACTTTTTGAAAAACTACCCCGTTTCAAAATACAATACAAATATAATCTTTAGTAGTATAGATGTCATAGACCTATTTAGTAGCATCCCTATTGAGGAAGGACTAGAATCATTTACCAACTGCTTAAGAAGACATACTGACTTATCCTGGGATACTATCACACTATTAGGTGATTTGATGTCTATTGTGCTGGAAAATAATTTCATTTATTTTGAGGGAGAGCTGTTTAAGCAGACCAGGGGAGTAGCTATGGGTGCTGCTTGCGCACCCATATTTGCTAACCTGGTCATGCTGGAATGGGAGGACACTCATATTTTCTGCAGCACATTACACAATTCCGTTTGTTACTACTCAAGATTTTTGGACGACATCTATATTATGTGGGAAGGTGAAGAAAAGTCTTACTACGACTTTATAGCTTATATTAACTCCAGCAGTGAATATCTTAAATTCACTGAAGTTCACAACAATCAGGGGGTTCCCTACTTGGACACACTGGTTACTGTTAATGATGGATGTTTAAAGTCCAATATTTACAGAAAAAATACTTTTTCGAACTCATATATAGATTATTACAGTTATCATCCGAGAAAGATGAAGTGCAACATATACAAAGGTCAATGCATCAGAGCTATGCGAATGACATCTGAATATGATGACATGATTAATGAGATAGGATATATTACATCTTTATTCTCAGAAAGAGGGTATGCAACAGATTTAATGAATGATATATCTAGATACATATTAGAACTGAGAGACATGAGATATACCTCTTTACTGGGAATGAACATCTCCCATTTAAGACAAGATCAATTAAGTAATGAGATGACAACAAGGGTTGTTAACAACTATAAAAAGGCTTATATCATTGAATTTGGACCTTTTACTAATACAATCAAAGACATCATAACAAATAATTGGCACATACTAACAACTGAACAAGAGATTTTGGAGAAGGTGGGTAGTAAACCAATATTTGTTAATAGGATGGGAAGGAATTTAAAGCATTTACTAGAATTACCCAAACATGGAATGAATGGATTTAACATGCATACTAGCAAATGTGGGGCATGCAATCAGTGCAGTTATATTAATGAGAATAGCCCTATTACATTATTGAATGCAAATGGTACTAGGATATTTACATCCAAAGGGAACTGCCAGACAAAGATGCTGGTATATATTGCTACTTGTACGGCCTGTCCTGCATATTACATCGGGAAGACTGAGAGGCATTTTAAACAAAGGATTTATTCCCATATTTATTGTATTAGAAGGCGAGACAACAAAAATGCTTTAGCCAGACATAATATTGAAAAAGGGTCTGAGCACACCTTTAAGTTTTCCATTATAGAGACTATAAAGAACAATCCAAGAGGGGGTAATATTAGGAACTACCTTGCCTATAGGGAATTGTATTGGCAGGTGTATACAGATGCCACTTTCCCACCAGCTTTAAATGATTATATGTCTATAAAAGCCCTATTGATGTTAAATGAAAGAAACTGACTTACATACTAGGTATCTGATGAATGTAGTAAGCAGCCCATTTTATTATATCTACGGTATATAATTGAAATACAATACATATACTTTATGAGGTTCAGTGTTCATACTGTCTTAACAGTTTGACACTATTATATTTAAACATATTTAAATGAAGTTTGCACAGTGCCTTAAACAACATTGGAATATGTTTAGACTAAAATTAGTCCAATAATAAGTATTAAGGCAAATGGAGTAGACCATCTGGGTTTGTTTTTTAACATATTTTTAAGATGTGTATATTACTTTAATTTGAAAATTTTTAAACAGCGCTTTTTGGCGCCAATTTCAACTATATATGTTTGTAAATGACTAATTTTACTTGTTCTGAGGAAGCTCGCTATGGTTGCGAGTGAAAGCGCTAAACCAAGATTATTGTACAACATTAAATTTGTTCTTTTTACTATCCGGTGGATTTATTTTGCTGACAGCTGTTTTTAGTATTGACATCAGTTGCTGTGTGGAAGGAACTGTTTGGGGAGGTGTTTTCTTTTCTGTACCTAATACCATGGTAACAGTAAAACCTTTCCCTGTATCTAATACATGGTAACAGTAAAACCCTTCCCTGTACCTAATACTACTGTAATAGTAAAACCCTTCCCTGTACCTAATACCATGGTAACAGTAAAACCCTTCCCTGTATCTAATACCATGGTAATAGTAAAACTCTTCTCTGTATGTAATGCATGGTAATAGTAAAACCCTTCCCTGTATCTAATACCACGGTAACAGTAAAACCCTTCCCTGTATCTAATACCATGGTAACAGTAAAACCCTTCCCTCTATCTAATACCATGGTAACAGTAAAACCATTCCCTGTGTCTAATACCATGGCAATATTAAAACTCTTCCCTGTATGTAATGCATGGTAACAGTAAAACCCTTCCCTGTGTCTAACACCACTGTAATAGTAAAACCCTTCCCTGTATCTAATACCACTGTAATAGTAAAACCCTTCCCTGTATCTAATACCACTGTAATAGTAAAACCCTTCCCTGTATCTAATACCACTGTAATAGTAAAACCCTTCCCTGTATCTAATACCACTGTAATAGTAAAACCCTTCCCTGCGTCTAATACACAGTGAAAGGAAAACCCTTCCCTGTATCTAATACCACAGTAACAGTAAAACCCTTCTCTGTATCTAATACCACTGTAATAGTAAAACCCTTCCCTGTATCTAATACCACGGTAACAGTAAAACCCTTCCCTGTATCTAATGCATGGTAACAGTAAAACCCTTCCCTCTATCTAATACCATGGTAACAGTAAAACCCTTCCCTGTGTCTAGTACCACTGTAACAGTAAAATCCTTCCCTGTATCTAATACCACGGTAACAGTAAAACCCTTCTCTGTATCTAATGCATGGTAACAGTACAACCCTTCCCTATATCGAATTCCTTAGCAACTCTTTTGACTGCATGACAATGAAGTTATATGCTTACCAACATCTATTTGTGCCTTTCACAGGATGTTACTTCAAACTTCCTAAGGATTTGTTATGAGGTAATTGACTGCTTTATAATATTTCCATCAACTTCAACAGGAAAGCAGCTAAAAAAAAGTAAACATTTCAGTTTTGCATGAAACTGCAAACTTTATGGAAATGACATGCACACAAGTGCAGACTCCCATATCTTTCATCTTAGCCATATGTTAAAATTTGACATATCCTGTCCTACAACTACCAAAACTTTTATCAAACTTTATGATTCCAAATCTTGAAAACCGAGCAAAATGCAGGACTGAAAACCTTTTTTTTTGTTTTATAAATTTCCTGAATAACCTATGCAGTCAGAAACAGTAACTATTTCACAGTTGTCACAAAGATGGCATTCACACTGGCACTAACCTTAGGATTCCATATCTGTCTAATTTCATCGATACTGAAAGGAGAACAAGCGTATTAATTTATTTCAGCTTTATGTTTAATGAGCTAGACCTTCCTCTGAGCATTGCCCATTTTCAAATGAGGCCCATGTAGAAAAAAGAGAAAAACTCCAAGTGTACCTATATGATTCATTCAGTGAATAAAGATGAAAATCTAATACTGTGACACATGTAAATATAATACCAGCAAAGCTTACTCAGATGCGATCTCTCCCTAACATACAAAGCTATATCAAACACAGAGCTGTTGGATATGCTCCACTTAAATCCCAGTCCCTCCAAGCTACATGCTCTAGGGACCTAAACCTTGACACCACAATAAACAGAACATGCTGGAGGGATAGATTCCTGTCCCACAGACTTCCCAAACTCTGGAACAAACTACCTATCTATATTAAACAAAGCTCATTAGCACTCTTCAAGAAAAATCTTGATGTTTGGAAGGGAGATAGGAAATTCACCCCGGGGATCACTTCGGTGGCTCTGCTCGACAGGGGCACAGGAAAATAATTTTCTTGGGTGGCAAAAGCCAGGGTACCATTTGGCTAGGCTTATTAGGCCCTAGGGCCAATAGCCTAGTACCTACCTATGAACCTAAGAAGATATGCAAGACAAAAAAAGAAAAGGTAAAAGAAATTACAAAATTTCCAAATTCAAGCAGGTACATTTGCTACATTTTTTTCCTAAATGAATGTCCTAACTCAGACAGCAACATCAGAAAAAAGAAGTCAAATGTTTAATGGCAGGACAGATTATAATGTTACAGAAACAGTAATGCATTGTAGTGCTGGTTTATATGACTGTGGATATTAAGCTTGACTGGTGTACAGTACTACTGGTTGTGTAACTAGGGATTTTAAGCCTGGCTGGTGCACAGTACTACTGGTTGTGTAACTAGTGATGCTAAGACTGACCACTGCACAGTACTACTATTTATGTAACTGGGGATATTAAGCCTGACTGCAGTACTACAGGTTATGTAACTAGGGATGTTAAGCCTGGCTGGTGCACAGTACTACTGGTTGTGTAACTAGTGATGCTAAGACTGACCACTGCACAGTACTACTATTTATGTAACTGGGGATATTAAGCCTGACTGCAGTACTACAGGTTATGTAACTAGGGATGTTAAGCCTGGCTGGTGCACAGTACTACTGGTTGTGTAACTAGTGATGCTAAGACTGACCACTGCACAGTACTACTATTTATGTAACTGGGGATATTAAGCCTGACTGCAGTACTACAGGTTATGTAACTAGGGATGTTAAGCCTGGCTGGTGCACAGTACTACTGGTTGTGTAACTAGTGATGCTAAGACTGACCACTGCACAGTACTACTATTTATGTAACTGGGGATATTAAGCCTGACTGCAGTACTACAGGTTATGTAACTAGGGATTTTAAGCCTGGCTGGTGCACAGTACTACTGGTTGTGTAACTAGTGATGCTAAGACTGACCACTGCACAGTACTACTATTTATGTAACTGGGGATATTAAGCCTGACTGCAGTACTACAGGTTATGTAACTAGGGATGTTAAGCCTGGCTGGTGCACAGTACTACTGGTTGTGTAACTAGTGATGCTAAGACTGACCACTGCACAGTACTACTATTTATGTAACTGGGGATATTAAGCCTGACTGCAGTACTACAGGTTATGTAACTAGGGATGTTAAGCCTGGCTGGTGCACAGTACTACTGGTTGTGTAACTAGTGATGCTAAGACTGACCACTGCACAGTACTACTATTTATGTAACTGGGGATATTAAGCCTGACTGCAGTACTACAGGTTATGTAACTAGGGATGTTAAGCCTGGCTGGTGCACAGTACTACTGGTTGTGTAACTAGTGATGCTAAGACTGACCACTGCACAGTACTACTATTTATGTAACTGGGGATATTAAGCCTGACTGCAGTACTACAGGTTATGTAACTAGGGATGTTAAGCCTGGCTGGTGCACAGTACTACTGGTTGTGTAACTAGTGATGCTAAGACTGACCACTGCACAGTACTACTATTTATGTAACTGGGGATATTAAGCCTGACTGCAGTACTACAGGTTATGTAACTAGGGATTTTAAGCCTGGCTGGTGCACAGTACTACTGGTTGTGTAACTAGTGATGCTAAGACTGACCACTGCACAGTACTACTATTTATGTAACTGGGGATATTAAGCCTGACTGCAGTACTACAGGTTATGTAACTAGGGATGTTAAGCCTGACTGGTGCACAGTACTACTGGTTGTGTAACTATGGGTGTTAAGACTGACTTGTACACAGTACTACTAGTTTTGTAACTAGGGATATTAAGCCTGGCTGGTGCACAGTACTACTGGTTGTGTAACGAAGGATGATAAGCCTGACTGGTGAACAGTACAACTGGGTGTGTAACTAGGGATGTTAAGCCTGGTTGCTGTACAGTATAACTGACTGTGAGACTGCTACAGATATTAAGCCTGACTCTTGCACAGACCCACTTAGTGTGTGATTAGAAAAGTTAAGGTTGACTGGTGCACAGTACTACTGATTATGTAATGAGAGTTGTTAAGCCTGACTGGTGTACATTACTATTGGTTGTGTGCCTAGGAATGCTAAACTTGACTGCTGCAAAGTACTATAGGCTGTGTGACTATGGACGTGAAGCATGAATGTTGCAAACCAGTATACAGTGCATTGCATGACTGGAGGTTTCACCTCAGTGTTCTACCACACTACTTGTCATGTGACTACAGATGTTAAACCAGAGGGACAGAGTGTAATACTGTTTGAATGACTAAGGATGTTAAGCCTACATGTTGCAGAGTAATACTGGTCATGTCACTATGCATGTTAAGCCTAAGTGTTGCAGAGTACTGCAGGTTGTGAGACTAAAGTTGTTAAGCCTGACTGCTGCAGTGTAGTACTGGTCTTATGGCTATGGATGTTACACCTAACTGCCACATACTACAACTAATCATGCGATTATGGATGTTAAGTCTGAGACTTGCAGTGCAGTACTAGCCATATGACTATGGATGCCAAGTCCGAGTATTACATTGTACTACAAGTCATGTGACTATAGACATTAAGCCTCAGTGTGGCAGACTATTGATGGCTATATGACTACAGCTGTTAAGTCTGAGTGTTGCAGACAACTACAGCTCATATGACTATAGATGTTAAGCCTGAGAGTTGCAGAGTGCTGCAGGTTGTAAGACTACAGATGTTAAGCCTGGTTGTTGCACAGTACTACTGTATTGGTCACCGGTCATATGATGTATTGATTGTTAAACCGGAGTGTTGCAGAATACTAACAATTGTGAGACTATGGAAGTTAAGCCAGACTGTTGCAGTATATTGCTGGTTGCATGACTATGGGTCACCCCACCTGGAGCCAAGCCCCCCATTGCCTGCCTCCATATCTCACAGCATTCCCATGGTTTTCAGACACGAGGCTAATGCCTTGAATATGCTAGGTACCCTTTTACTACCTTCCCACTGTGAAGTAGGGTACAGACTTTAGCTTTCTTCTTTCCACTTCCCCACTGCTGGCACTGTAACACCTAAGCTGCTACTAAACCTCAAGTGTGGAGGAAGGTGGGCACCCTGCCCTTTCACTAGCATACCAATTAAATCTAAATGCACCATTCTTGGCTCTGACCTCACCAACTACTACCACTTTTTCACTCAGTTCAACATTCTTAATTCTGCATTCACTCATCGTTTAATATCACTTATCGAAACTTCCTACTTCAACATCCTGCCAGATGACATGAATGTGTAAGGATGGATTCACTTTAGAAGCTCGAATTCCCAAAATCTCGAACCTCATATGGTCAAGACCAAAAGATCGAGTTTTGGAAACTCGAACTTCTAAAATGAAATGCCAAAAAAAAAAAAAAAAAGTCAAACGTTGCTTTTGCAGTGCACATCCCCACACCCCCCTACTTAAATATACTAACTCCGAGATCGCGCTACAGTGGGGAAAAGGGAAATCTCCCATATTGCGCTGTATGCAGAAGCGCAAAACGGGAGATTTCCCACTTCCTGTCAACACCACAAAAAAGATAAAAACATTACGTACACACAGAGCGTACAAGAAGCCTTGCCTCTGTGTGCACATAACGTTTTAAGGTAAGTAAAGTGTTATTTTTTTTAAAACTTTACATATTCGATTTACTGAAATGTCGTTCATATGGTCTCGACCATATGACATTCGAGATTTCAGTAATTCGATTATGTAAAGGGCTTCCGTAAGGATATAGCTGCATGCGGCAGTACATTCAAGTACTTTCAACTGCACATCAACTGCTAACCTATAATCAAACTGCCAAACTGGGAAACAGCAGATGTGTTTACAGTCACTGAATATATGGAGAGTGAAATATACACAGCACACTAATTTGAGATATTAGCAAAATGGAACAAATTCATTTGTCTTCAGAAATCTTAGCTTTCCTATCCATCCCTATTTATATTGTTCCAAATCACTGCAAGACTATCAAAACTCACACCTGCTTACCCAATTATGTCATTCATTCCTTCTCAGGGGCAGGGGCTGAGTGTTGGGACCTGTGCCATCCTGCACCTTTGGGGAGTTGTGGATTTTTGCTGCTTTCTTTGCATATCCCTTGTAAGTCACAAAGGGAGGCATGTCATGGGACACATATAGAGGTGTCCTATCAGTCATTACCAGAAATTCTGCACACAATCAGCACATTGGGCCTGTACCGCCTGATCTACCCCAGAATGAAGTTAAAAGACTCTGTCTTTTCTGCATCTAGCTGCTCTTCTTCTGAGCTGGTAACCGAATACTGGTTGGATGGGCTGTAATCAGACCCCTCCCACATTTTATGCAGTGTTACTGGATAGCACGTGTACTCCTACTTGTGGATACTCAAGCCCCTCCCCTTTTCTATGCCCTCCCCCTTTCTATACCGTGTTATTGGATACCACCACCCTCCTATTTGTGGATAATCCTACTGCATTGCTGTAGTATGGATGCAGCGGGGCTGCAGGATCTTGAGCAAAATAATTTTATGGCCAGTTCAAAACTGCTGAGTGGTTAAACGCTTTACTTACAAGTAATCCCTGCTAAACTTCTTCAGTATGTTGTTTCTCTCTTTATAGATGTATCTGCAGTAAAGCATATTACCTGATGTCACTGCACTGCTCAGATTCTGAGACAGTCAAATTCTGTCTTTCCACTTTTGCTTGAGTTAATGGCTGTAATTAAACTAATGAAGTACAGTCTTTTCAAGAACCATCAGTGGGGCTCCATTATTCATATCTATTAAGTAAATAAAAGCTTTTTAATATTGTTAAGGGGTTTGGCTTTTAGGAATGGTTATCCTGATCTTTCACTCTTACACTCTGCCTTATAGTGAGTGGCTGGACAGCCAGCCAATTAGAATGACGAGCGAAAAATACTTTGAGAAGAATTGGGGCTCCTTATACATGCTGTAGCCTGCATGATAAAGACTTAAAATAAAGACACTAATGTTACTGTACAAGGGTGGCCCAACCATGGGCCATGGTAATACAGACTTATTAGTCTGACATGCCTCATTTGTAATGCCACGAAGCATATTTTAACAATTCCTGCCTTCCCCTTAAACTCACTTCTCTTAATGAACATTAATCTGCATGTGTTCTTCCCACAATGTCCATTTATTTCTATGTAGTTTGCTCCTTCCCAATTCCAAAGCTCCCACTTTCAGTTCTTTTATCGTCTTCTCCTTTCAGCTTTTCCCGTTAGGTGTCGCTGACTGGAACAATGGTCCGCAGAACGACTGGCATTGGAATTTTACAGTGTTAGGTTGCCAGCCCAGCACCCAAACTTCCACAGAAGGCACACTCACACCTATGGCCAATCCAGTGTCCAATCCACCTGCAGCATGTCTTTGGTATGTGGGAGGAAACTGGAACATCCAGAGGAAACCCATGCAACCACACAGAAGACATGCACACTCCACACAGAAGGCATGCCAGTTGGGAATCGAACTGGAGAACCTCTTGCTCTGAGACAGCAAAGCTAGCCGCTGCACCACCATGCCTGTCCTCTTTCAGTTCTTTTATCTGTATTACAAAATTCAATACTCAACACAGACTTCCATTTTCAAGTAACTGCTTTTTGGCAGCCACCAAAATTAAACTTAACAAGGTCTATGTCTAAGCTATTCAGATCCTATGTTCCACCTTGAAAGAATAACTTAATTTGTCACACACTCGCCCAATATTTCTGTAGGGAATTTTTAAAATCTGTCAGCTCATTACACTCCCAAAACTTATGTTCCCAGCTACCTCTTTCTTCGTCACATCTTCAACATTTGCCATCTACCTGAGGAAAAATTCTCCTTCAGGCATAAAAATGTCTACACAAACACTTCCAAGCAAAAATCCAAAACATTCTAGACTCTGCTGCATATTTGGGTACCATGCTTGTATCCTCCCATTGTTCCTTTATAAATTGTTTACCCAATCTCTCTTTCCAATATTTTCTAACCTCTTCTGATTGATTCTAATAATTAACGTGCAATATTTTATATGCTCAACTACCCATCCTTTTTTTACAGCAGACTCTGATCTAGATTCAACTAAAAACTCTACCAGAGCAGGTGTTTCGTGTAGGATTCCACCATCTCTTTCTCATTTCCTATATCCGACATCAATCCCAGACAAGGAAAGCAGTCTCTAGCTTGCAGTCCAAATACTGTCTTGGCCCAATACCATTTTTTTACCTTTCCCTTTCTAGTTACTTACTCCCGATGCCTTGGTTCCTTTGCTAGTTCTCCAGTAAATTCCAGCCCCCTTGTGCCTATTCTCTGTTGTCCTAATTGCAGTCATCCCTATTGGCAGAATCTCCTTTCTCCATTTTCGTGTTGGCTTAGATCTTAGAATACTTTCTGCTACTTTATCAATATAATAGCCTGTATATGGCTTTTGTTGTTCTCTCTAAGGCTCTACATCCAAAATGCCACTCTCTTCTTATTTCTTGAATTTTCTGCATGCCTCCTCATCATACCTTTCCACTTTCTGCTTGTGTTGTGTGTATGAACCTTAACTATGTAGCTCTAAAACATCCCTTCAAGCCGAGTAACCACCTTGTTCTACTGGAAGGATCAACATATCTCACTTAACTCTTGCCCTCTATCCCTACCGGATAAATTCCTTGAACTCTGTATTGACTATTGTCCACAACCTCTCCTCTAGTTGATAAAAAATATGTCTGACCTGTATATAAAACTAAGGTGACTTAAATCAGTTTCACTGCTTGTATGTTATTATCCATACCCATAAACAAGAGCTTCCTGTTTCTCACTTTTTGTACTGTCTTTTGTTTAGTCTTTTCCCACATATCTTTGGCTGCCATAACATAAGCCATTTTAATCTATACTAAACACTTCATCTTACTGTGTCCCCATAAATATGGATATTGCCGAACCAGTTCCTGCACGACTTACAGCATTAGCCTTTGTTTTATCTTCATTCATTTTATATCCCAAAAATACTTGAAACTGTGTCAAATGTTCTAAAACACTGAGATGTCCTTTTCTGGACTTATTAGATACAAAACAATATAATCTGCAAATAAAGGCAACTTTTTTGATTACCATACCAATTATATCCATGAATTTTTGAGTTATTTTCTTTGCCAATGGGTCTAAATATAAAGCAAATAACAAATGGTAAAGAAGACACCCTGCCTGGTTGATCAGTTTAGATACAACTTATAAGAGAAGAACCCTTCAACTTAAATTACTGCCTCTGATCCATACTCACCTAATTAACTTATTATAGTATCGGGGAATGTAAATGCTCCCATTGCCTCACTGATGAAGTCCCAGCTTACTCTGTCAAATGGTTTCTCTGGACCAAGACCCATCAACAGTTGTGATACTTTCTTACAGTCTGCTTCTCTCTGGATCACCATTCTTCTATTAGTGTTAAGTGTTTGCCTCCCCTCCACAGAACCACACTGGTCCCTATCTATCAATCTTGGCGTCAACCCTTGCCATTCTTTTAGCTAGTATAGACATAAACACTTAATAATCAAGGTTTAAAATCAAAATCAGTCTATATCAAGCTGGGTTTGATCGGTCTTTACTGCCCTCAAGTAATACAGCCACTACATATTTCTTCCGAGATGTTGGTGCTTCCCCTCCTTTTAAAAACTGTTAAAACCTTCCAGATCTTTATCCCTGTCTTCCCTCTTAACTTCCAAACTTCCGCAGGAATATCATCGTTCCTAGAGACTTTCCTGCACATTGATTATACATCACCATTTTTATTTCATGTCCTCCTATCTTAACTGTTAATTGTTGAGATTCATCTATTTCTAGCCTTAGCATACTTAAGTCTTCCATAAATATTTCCACTTGTGCTCTTTCTTGATTTTCACATTTCTCAGTTTTATATACATTTTCATAAAAGTTTCAAAATAGGCTCTCTGGTTATTTTTCTTGTTATAGGCTCCCTAAGTTTGGCAACAGCCCT
Source organism: Protopterus annectens (assembly GCF_019279795.1). Taxonomy (NCBI): domain Eukaryota; kingdom Metazoa; phylum Chordata; order Ceratodontiformes; family Protopteridae; genus Protopterus; species Protopterus annectens. The sequence continues at coordinate 66,522,045 of NC_056750.1, read as the reverse complement.
TTCTAATTCTGTTGCCCAAGTCATGTTAAACGTTTTTGTGCCATGGAGTTATTATAAAACAAATAGTTCCTTAACAGCAATCTTTCTAAACTCATGCATATTATCCAGATACTCTCTTATTTTCCCTTTAGCACTCTGTATTTGCTCCTCTTCTTGTTCTGTGAGATTCCCCTTATTCTGCTATACTTTAAACTTTGTCAGCCCCTCTAAATAATTCCTATTACTTCCTAACCCTGTATTTCTACTCCGCAAAATAAACTCCATTTTCATGTTATCCCACTCACTAGCTATAACATACGAAGAAATTTCTATCTTCCTTAATAACTCCTGAATAATTTCCAATACCCATTCTTTAAATGCCTCTCTTTTTAATGGGTAGGTGGGAAAATGCCACAGCTCATTTTTACATCATTACCCTGCATTTTTATCTTAGCTTTTATGGGTGCATGATCTGAAATAGTTATTGTATGTGTCAAAGCTTTTAATTAAATGCAAATGTTCCTCTGAAAAATCATTTATATCTACTCTAGCCCGGTTACTGTACCTTGGGGAATAATACACAAATTCTCTCCATGCTCCTATTACAGAATTCATGTTCTCCATACCAAATATTTTCATATTTTCTTCAGAAATCTTCCCTCTTTTGCTATATTTTCCCTGATGGGTCCTCCAAATATATCCTCACCACTGTAAAATAAATTCTAGTCCAAGCCTTTAAGTAATATTCCCTGCTGAAAGCTGATTATTTCTCCCCAAAATTTTTTAAGCTCCATGACAGTGTTTTTTGATGGCATATAAATACATGACAGCTTAACCCACCTCCCTTGCCAGAAGCCCCTTACAACCAAAAATCTACCATTACCATCTGTTTTTCTCTTCTGTCACTACTGGAACTAATTAACAATTAGTAAAATTACTCCCCTTTTTTTGTCCCTGATATTCTGTTGAACAACGATCTTGAAATCCTTTCTTTATCAAATTCATATGCTCATTTCTTTGCAAATGTGTGTCCTGCAGCATTGCTATTTGCACTATGCAATTCTTCATATAATCCAATATTCCTACCCTTTTCAACACACAAATTCCACCTCACCAGGGGCGAAAAACACGAATAAAACCAAAAATAAAAAATAAAAAACGTGGACAAAACATCACAGTGGCAGGAAAGAGAGCCAGCTTTATTCGTGACTAAGTGCTTTCACCTTCAAATCCTAGGCATCATCAAAGACTCTGATGATGCCTCGGATTTGAAGGTGAAAGCGCTGATGCCTAGGATTTGAAGGTGAAAGCACTTAGTCACAAATAAAGCTGGTTCCCTTTCCTGCCACTGTGCTGTTTTTTCCACGTTTTTTATTTTTTATTTTTGATTCCTACCTTTTTGTCTGTATCTGCATAGGTCCCTGGAATCGCTATTTAACCATAGCCTCCAAACAGGCTTTGTGTCTAATGAATTGGGAGCAGCAACAATCATCCCTCTACACAAAGGTGGGCCGTCTACAAAACCCTGGAAACTACAGGCCATATGCAAGCCATGGAAAAAATTATCATGGAAATGATCACTAACAACATAGAAAACCTCTACACACCGGACCCAACCCAATTTGGTTTTGTTAAGGAGCGGTCATGCCTACTTAACCTCGTGGACTTCTTTAGGAAGGTTACTAAAGCAATGGATGAGGGCTGACACCGGGAACATGCTTCAGTCTGACAAGTCTAATATGCAAAACTATGGAACAAATTATCATGGAAATGATCAAAAAGGGCACTGGCAACCTACAGACACTGGAATCATCCCAGTTTGACTTTAAGGGAAGCTTTTGCTTATGTAACTTGGTAGACATCTTCAAGAGGGTCAAAATCTATATAAATGAGGAGAAAATGGTTCACACTACCTACCTTGACCTGGCCAAGGCATTTGACACAATACCCCACTTAGATATTGTTGACAAACTCAAGAAGTTAGGTATAAACCTCTTATATCACCCACTGGATAGCCAGCTGCCTTATAAACATGACCTAGAAAGTTAGAATTGAGAAGTCCATCTCTACAAATAAAGTCCCTCAGTGATCGGTTCTGGGACTGCTGCTTTCTGGGATTTACTTCTCTGAAGTCAAGATCAATGTCAAGGGCCTCTAACTGACCAACTTTTCAGATGATTGCAAATTAGGAGCACAGCATTCCCACTAACACTAATGTTCTCTAGGAAGGTCTGACACAGAAAAATAACTTGTGTCAGAGCCAGACACATCCAACAATAAGAATGCCCACAGAGGTTCCTCACTAAAAGAAAAGGACATAAGTAACATGTCCTAATCACCACCTCAAATCCCTATCCCTGTATTCTCTCTCCTACAGGCTGTTGAGTGGAGATCTATGCCTGGCATACAAGGCACTTTCAGACCCCACTATGATGGACCTCCTGCATATCTGCAAAACAAGCAGCACCAGATTTAACCATTCCAAAGATTTAAACCTTGCCTGTAATACAAACAGGACCTGTTGGGGAGACAGGTATGTATCCCAAACACTACCCCCTTTCTGGAACAGGCTCCCCATCCATGTGAAGCACAATTCCTCTCTAACCCAATCCAACTGTAACTTGAACAACTGGATGAGGAACAGGAAAGTCATCCCTAGTTTGGCACCTACATCTCTAGTCGACACGGGCAGCCTGTAAATCTCCCAAGCTCCTGCTTGCAAATGTTTCATCTCTCAAATCCCTGCTTATGCTTATCAAGGGTACCTGAACTTGTCAGAGATTTGGGATGCATGACTAGGCTTAAAGAGGCTCTAGGGGGTCATTATCCTAGCACACACATATTAACATATGTAAGGCCAATTACATTTTAAAATAATATGGACAGCATAACCATTTTGATAAAAAGTTACTGTTTTCCTCTATTACACATGAGAGCTTTTTTTTGAATACCTATTTCTAACGTTTGCATTATATGCATAAACCAATGTTTGGCAGGCTGATCTTTTACACTGTCATTTCTTGTCATCTCCATTTGATCCTATGTCACTTTTTTCAAGACTTTTTGTTTTAATGAAAACCCTCAAACAAAAAAAACTACATACATGTTCAGAACACTCCCATAACCCATTAACCTAGAACAAATGCACAAAACTATGTATATCTTCCAAAAATGAAGTTAAACTCACTAGCTAGGAACAAGTGCCTCAAATTTACACATGTACCACACCTATAGGCATTGCCTAACCTAAAATCAAGGCTATCCATGCTAAAGTGCATGTTACAGCCTGTGCTTCCACTTACATTGATTGGTGTCTTTTGTGCTCTCATCTCAATTCCCTTCCCACACGTAATAAACAGCTTGTATGATTTCAGAAAACATGAACTTTTAACCTTAAGGAAAAGTGTACTGGCTATCCTTAAATAAAACTAAATTATACAATGTTCTATTACATGCATTACAATATTAAGGCTGCTAGGGAAGCTGCTATCTCTTACTTAAAATAATTTCAAACTTTATGTTTTATTGCACTACTGTACCTTTAAACTTTGCCCTTCCCCCCCAAGCAAAGAATATAGAGAACTCTCAGGGCAGCTCACCTCCATGAAAACTTAATAAGCAATGAGTTAAAAAAACAGCTAACAACTCTTGTAGATGCATGAAGGAATCTTTGTGCCAGTTTCACTCAGAACAAAGCATTATGTGCAACTGCCTTCAGCTGCAGACTTCCTGACTCCCACTGAACATTTGCTAAAGGAAAACAAACAAGCAAGAAACTTAGGAATTCTCATGCCTTTCATCATGTTGTCTTATTTTTCAAGCAAACTCACTTACAGAAAACATTTGCTTTAGATTAATCCAAGGCAATAATTCAGACATCCACCTTTGCAAAAATAAGAGAAAACATCTAACAGGTTCAGAGGTTTATACTAGGCTAATGACTACAAGGGTCTTCACAAGCCTAGCCCTGCAACCCAGCCACATTTTGTCCCAGAGTTCCTTGGATGTCTATATGGTGGGGTATGTTAGTAAAAAGGCAGCTAAGGATTATATGGGAGAGGGTATGTTAGCTGGTGATTAATTTACTCATAACTGGTCTTACTGGACTTTATCCGACTTCTTAGTTTCTTGTTTAGTTGAATCAGGAAGCTATTTTTGGCCATGACATTTTTCTTTGTTAAACAGCCTGTTAATGTAAAGATTCTAACAGTGTGGTTTATTTTTGGTGTTAGACCTGGGCTTACTACTGGTAGGTATGACAGCCTCAATACAGTTATTTAAATGTCTGTAAAGGGTTTCTGTACATAACTGTACATAGGTGGCTGTGTTCTAGGGGGTCTAAGGAGCTGTGAATTTTGACAAACTGTTGTTCAACAGGATGTCACATTTAAACTCCTTCTTAAAGAACATCTAACTATTAACTGGCTTTGCTCTTGTATTTCTCCTGGATAACTATATGTTTTCTCTCTCCATCTTGCCTTCACTCAATCCTCCTATCAGATCTCTTAACCTTTTCCCTACCTTCGTCACATTACCAATTATCTCTTTTTAATAAATCTCTTCTTTCCTTCCCCACTTTTCTTTCCATTTTTTACACTGCCAAGGCATATAGCATGCATCTGCCAAAAATTCTGGTGTACTGTTAATCTCTGTGTGACACCCGTGCACTGGCCCAGTAATCAAGGAGCCTCAATTTTCACCACTAGCACCAGTGAGAGGTGTCCACATTGGGAGGATAACAAGCATACAAACAATAAAGTACAATTTCTCTTAAGAGCACACAGAGATCACAGTCAGTCTAGGGCTGATTTCTCCCTTTCTCTCCAGATCCCCAATAAGACTGGCACAGCTATAGGGTTCAGATCTCAGCCTCCAGTACCCTCTCTTTTTCCTGCCCAAGTAGCTGACACACACACACACTCACGCACATACACTTTGATATTTGATTTATATACAGACACTCCTGGGGAAGGCTGGCACATGTTGTCTAGCTATGCCCCCTTTTGCTGCCCAGACTATATGGTACTACGACCTGCCACCAACTACTCATCAGTTACTCTAACGGCCCTTACCGTAGGGTGTCCAATTCTACTGTGCAATGTTACTGTTATCCAATTGGTAAGTGTGACTGAATCTTGAAGGCTATTTAGGAGTGGCCTATACAGTATCACTAAATACATGCAAGTATGCTAAGAGCTTAAATTATCTCTACACAAAACAGCCACAGTTAAAAGGTTTAATAATAAATAATGAAAACACAAGACCATACTTATTAAATCAACACAATGACATTAGACAGTTCAGAAATCACAGGAAATACTTTAAAATAACACTGTAGGACAGTCTGACATAAATATAGAAAACAGCTAGACTAATCTGGCTATATTCCTATCTATCTTTAAGAGAAATACAAAGATCTAGGTCTTACTTACAGATTAAGCATGTGCTGGTGAATTGTTAACAGGTCCAGAAAAATATACAAAATGTTAAATATTTCTCTCTGACATAGTCGTAAAATGATAATAGGCATTACTGCTGAGTCATTTCAGATTACATCATTCTTGTCACCTCTACTTAAGTTCCCAGGCTCACAGAATTTAAAATGCAACAGTTCTTTGTAATCTTTGTAATCAGCTGCCAGGAAGCCACAGCAATAAAAGACACTTGTGAAACCCTGTAATTATCTCTATCTTAGGACAACAGAATGAATTTCCAACTGCAGACATCCTGTCTCCGAGCTTGAGATCACACACAGTTGTAAACTTCTTTACTTATCAGCTTTCTTCCAGCAAGGTGCACTGTGGTTACATTTTTGAAGTTCAGCACATAACACAGTTTTCTTACATTTGTCAAACAAGCCTGTAGATCATATTAATATTTACAATGGCATAGAATTATTTACAAAATTCTATCTAGCTGGGCTGGCAGCCCCTCAGTTTATCACACTCTGTCTACATTATGATTGCATTATTTTTGTTAATTCTGTTAATAATGTTAATTCCTTTTATTGTATACATACTGTTTATTATGCATATTACTATTTCCTGTTTTTGTAGTTTATATACTTGTCATTTTTTTATTTTTCTTGAAGCTTTTCCCCCAGGCCTCTGCTGGAAACAGGCTGCTACAACCCAGTCGGGCTATCCCAGTAAACAAATGTAATAAATAAATAAAAAAATACATGTAGTCTGCTTTAGTATAGTTTTTAACTGTTACAGTTTTAGTTGGGTTTTGCAGGCTATCCCGAGGAAGACAGATTTGTAGTTCAACTTCACCAATGAAGACGTGACATGGGAGGGGGGTTGCAATGTTCCAAATGTTGGTGAGTACTATTTCCAATATGTTTGATCCACTAGTTGGAGACTGCACTATCTGGTCCAGGGTGTTTGTGTTGATAAAGTCCGGAAAACATAGTGCCTGTGAGTTAGAAGCAGTGTAAGTTTCCCAGTTTATTGAGGGGGTAGTTAAAGTCTCACAAAACACTACTCAACCATACATATATCATCAGTGCACCTTTACACCCCACCCCCAACCCAGCAGACCAAGACTACAGCACATTAACACAAACTTGCTTTTGTCCAGCCTTTCTTCTGGTTTTATATTGTAAAGCCTATACTTCTTGCAACTAAACAAAATACGTATTCACTTTAATATCTTTATCACGAACAACAATCAGTGAAAAGACTGATCCCCAACCCCATATTTAGTTCAGACTACATACTACACACACCTGCTTTACTATATAACATGCAGTTTACGTCATTAAATGTTTATACAAATACTTTTTAAGAACAAACATTGTTTTACTTACAGTTACTTTTTTCATTTTAGTGTTCTTCTAAACATTAATGACATAAAGTGGGGTGGGGTATATGCTTCACAAATTTGATTCTCTTCAGCCTGGGGTACAGTGAATAATCATTTTCCAGAAAACACTGCTGTCTCCAATTTTTTAATACTTTTCCTTTCTGCTTTGTCAGGATCAGCTCTTCCTGCTGGTATGATTTCATGTTTTCTTATATAGGTCTTGGCTGCTTTCTTGTGGTCAGATTTGAAGCAAACACTCAATGTGCCCTTTCAGTTAGCACATGCTGCTGTGAGATACCAGTCTACTCTAGCTGCATATCTGTGCTTTCATAAAATTAATACAGTCTGTTTCTATCAGTTTCTCTAGTGCAGCAGAAATCTCAGGTCTTCTCTGCATGCTCTGTCTTCTAAACTTTATCATTTTTTGAAACTGCTCTTCCTGAGAAGTCTCATACTCGCCAGCCTTTTTTCAAATCATCTCTATTGAATTATAACTTGAAAGCAAACCATATTGAAATATTGTCAGTTACAAACATTATACATCACATATAACCTTCTATACAGTCATTGTCAATCCAACACTGCATAGCTCACTCAATTCCTACCTTCCCTTAATCCCCCCCATTAAAAATACTATTCTGCGTGTATTATTCCCACAATTCCCATTTCTTTCTAAGCAACTGGCTCCTACCCTTTTCTAAAAATCCCACTTCATTACCCATTTCTGTTATTATAATCACTACTTCAAATACGGTTGGTTTATATGTTGATTTCCATTTTTCAGCAATTGCCTTTTTATTTTATTTTATTATTTTTTTGCAGCCACCAGAATCAAACTCAGCAAGGTCCCACTGCATCTACACAACTCAGATCCTGTATCCTAGCTCAGAAAATCATTTCATTAGTTATACCAATTTTCTCAATCAGTATGTCTGACAGAGAACTCTGCAGATAATTTCTAAAGCTTGCCAACGCATTACACACCCACAAATATGTTCCCAATTGCCTCTTTCTTTGCCAGCACACCTCCAGAACCTGCAATATACCCAAGGAATTTTTTTTTGGTGTCTGCTTGGGGTAAAAAAATGCCTATGCAAACACTTCCAGGCAAAAATCTTAAATCGTCTAGACTTTGTTGCATATTTGAGAATCATGCATATATCATCCTAGTATTTCTTTGTGAATCGCTTATCCAGTCTCTTTTTCCAAATCCTTTTCAACCTCCTCTGATTGATTCCTATAGTTATCATGCAGTACTTTATCTGCCCTACTAATTATCCCTTTTCCAACAACAGTTTCCGTTCTTCATTCAGCTAAAAACTCTACCAGTGCTGGTCTTTCACTTAGGATCCCCCTATCCCTTTTTCTCTGATATTAATGCTTGAAGGGAAGCGGTCTCTAGTCTGCCATCTAAATGCAGTCTTGTCCTCTTCCCATTCTATTACTCTTGCATTTCCAATCATTTGCTCCTAGTACCTTGGTTCCTTTGCCAGTTTTCTCCAGTAAATTCCTATCCCCCTCTTGCCAGTTCTTTGCACACCTAATTGCAGTCATCCCTATCAGCAGAAACTCCTTTCTCCATTCCTGTGTTGGCTTAGCTCTTACAATAACTCCTGCTACTTTATGAATATGACATCCCGTGTAGCTACTGTTATTCTCCTTAAAGATCTGCATCCAAAATCCCACTCTCTCCTTATTTCTTGAGCTTCCCCCTCTTTCATCATTAACCCTTTCCACTTTGAATTATAGATTTCTACTCGTGCTATGCATAGGAGCCTTAACTATACTCAGCCAGCCTTTTCTTCATTTCACCCTCTGATTTTTGCAGTTTTATCAGTTCATCTGAAAGACTGGTCAAAGTTTTTTCTATTCTTCCAGCCTTTTGTTATTTGAGTTAATATACTTATTCAATGTTTAATTTATTTTAATCATGTCTGAGTTACATTTGACTTGTTTTTCCCTCTAGATTACTAGAAGCCATGTCTTGTACCAATGTTGAAGCTTAACTGCTTTTTGCTGAACAGCTGCAGGATTCTTCCCAGTTAGTGTATTCTCTTCAACTTGTCTAGTTCATTCTCCTTCAAGTTCTCTAAATTTCTTCTTTGCTGGCATCCAGACAGTGTACTTACTAGCCAGCAGCTGAATTTTACTCAAGCTGGCAGAATTGCTGGTTCTTATTTCTCAGTTTCTTATTTCCCACTGGGATGGCTGAATTAAGTTGTTGGACAGTATGCAGCCATCTTGGAAGGCCAAGTTATGGAGCATATTATCTCAGACCTCAATAATCTGGTCATAGAAAATCTCTTAAACCTGAGGCCATATCAAGTCAACTTTGTCAAAAGTCCATCCTGCCTCCTTATCCTCATTAATTGCTTTGAAAAAGTAACCAAAGCAGTGGATGGTGGTTATGCAGTGCATGTAGCATATCTAGATCTGACCAAAGCATTTGACACTATTCCCCATGAAGGCATTACTGAGAGACTTGTAAATCTAAATATAAATCTTTACACTGTGCAGTGGATAGCTAACTGGTTGTCTGACAAAACTCCATTGGTAAGAGTTACAGGTGCCCCTTCTGAAAGCCAAAAACATATATACCAAATGTACTAATAGTGTACCAAAAGGCTCAGTGTTGGCCATCTCCTATTTGACATCTATTTCTCCGACCTTCAGGCCAACACTCCTGGCATATGGTTATCTAAGTTTGCAAATGATTACAAATTAGTTGCTGCTATTGAACCTTCCACTGACTTACAAATGCTCCAACAGGAATTATATCATGTTAACTGCTGTAAAGAGAATGATCTCAAATTATATTTGAAAAATGTAACTTTGTTCATTTGGCAAAACAAAACATACTCACACACCATACAGGTGACACACTTCCTCTGTCAGACACTGCTGTAAGGGTCTAGGCATTCTTGTTGATAATGCTTTATCATTTGATCATCATGTCTCAGCAGCAGTTTCAAAAGCTTTCTATTGGACTTATCTAATTTCCAAAGGCATCCACTTAAAATTTGAAGAAGTCTTAGTTCCTCTTTACATGTATCTCATCAGACCCAACTGTGACATCCCTTCTCTGGGCCAGTGATGGAGTCTCAGTCCTCACCATGGGCACTGGTGAGGGACATTAACTTGGAACAAGAATGGATAAACACAGTATTTTCAGATGCAGCCCTCTGCACCAAGCACAATTTCCATTAAGAGCACATACAGAACATACTCCAGTACTGGGGCTGGACTCTCTCTCTCCCTCTCCTCTCTTCAGGCCTTAAATAAGAATCTACACTGACCACTAAGGAGCTTTGTGTCCCTGTTCCAATTAGCTGACACACACACACTAAGATTTGGTTTACACACACAAACACACACACACACACACACACACACACACACACACACACACACACACACACGCGCGCACACACACACACACCTAGGAAAGGCTAGCACAGATTTACCAACTATGCCCCCTCTGCCCATACTATAAGATAGATTCACTGCCACTAGCCAGTTGCTCTAAGACTCTTAAAAGAGTATCCAATTATACTGTATGAAATTAATACTAGTACCAATTGTAATGTTGACCAAACAGAAAGACTTACAGGAGCGGCCACAGTGTAACCAAACAAATATAAGTACTCTCAAAGGTTAAATATTCTCTAAAAGACCAGCCACAATGAAAAGTTTAAATATATTTAATAATAAATAATAAAAGAACATGAACATACTGAATATCTATTTACAATAAACACCAGAGTTTCATTAATAGGAAATATTAAAAATAACACAGATGGAAAGGTTCGCACAGATGCAGAAAAACACTACTTAATTAATCTCACTATATTTTCCTGACTGATTGAAGAATTACAGTTCCCTAGTTAACTTACTAGAGCAAGGCAAGATGAAGTGGATGGGTGGTCTTGCCAGGTTTGACAAACAGACTGTCCTTAGACTTCTGTTGCATCTAGTATTAAAACAGCATTTCAGTGCTGGATTACTCAACGGCTTTGCATACAGCTGGTCACCTGACTTCTGGTTCCCACATTACCCCCTTTATGAGAAGCTGAGCCAGAATCCTGCATACATGTGTCACCACACAAACACACACACACACACACACACACACAGCTTTGCTAAGATGTGTTATAGCATCTGGAAGCTATAAAACCATTTCAAAAACTTTCACCCTTCCATGGTAGCAAAAAGTTCACCCCTAAGGATAATACAGTAGGATTCCTAGTCCTGGTTTTCAAAGATATTTTGTCTCTGGCTGCAATCAGACATGTAAGATACAATCTTTATGGCTTAAACAATGTAATTTAATTTCAGACTATTTTTCATAGTTAGCTGGACTGAGATTAACCTCTTCTCTTCTAGTATCCTCTGTTACAACATATTAATTGCCAACAGTTACAATACTATCTAACATACAGGTGTATTTCTTTTCTATCCAGCAGGATCCACGGTTAGTCCATTTTGTTAACACAAGCAACTTTACAAATACATTTTCAACACAAGCACCTGTACAAATCAGTTTAATATACAAATTACATATAATTCTTTACAAAACTCCAACTAGTTATGCTGTCACTACCTCACATCATCACACCAATATTGAACATAATGCATCTTTTGTCATGTGCATTGTCTAAATGTATCACTCAACCTTTAAGACCTATGGCTCAAAATTAAACAGATTAGTGGCTTAACACATATCTAGCAGAACAGCAACCCTGCCACCTTCAAAGTAAACCCCAAATAATTGGAGGGGCAGCCTCAAAATCTGCACTGGTCTATCTCACGTTGCCCTCCTTAAGGGCTGGAAGGAACTTTTGAATACAGGTTTTGGCTAGACTTGTAATGGTCTGCAGAATTAATGTCTAGTACTTACCTATGAACTAGGACACAAACCATCCCAGTGACTCGGGGTGAGCACTAGTACTTACCTATGAACTAGGACACAAACCATCCCAGTGACTCGGGGTGAGCACTAGTACTCACCTATGAACTAGGACACAGACCATCCCAGTGACTCTGGGTGAGCACAACCAACTGTTATACATCTGAGTTCCGCAAATCCATACTGGAGGAAAGCTTAAAATTAATCAATTTTATGTGATAATGCAAGATTTTTGCATTTGTTGTAAGAGGAAAGAGACAGTTGTAAACCTTCAAAAACCCACTAAACTCTATAGAGTTATTTATAGTTCCATTCATACTAAGTGTGACTGACATTATTCCTTAATTCATGCTACTTCAGTTGTGTTGTTTTAGAAGACATTTTCATTCATTCATTCATATTCAATACCTGCTTTATCTTACTCAAGAGTCAGTGCCTCTCCAGGCTAGCACAAGGAGCAAGACAGGAATCGGTCTACGTCAGAACAGCAGTCTATTCTAGAATCGGTCAACGTCAGTACAGCAGTCTATTGTAGAATCAGTCTACGTCAGTACAGCAGTCTATTCTAGAATCGGTCTATGTCAGTACAGCAGTCTATTCTAGAATCGGTCTACGTCAGTACAGCAGTCTATTCTAGAATCGGTCTACGTCAGTACAGCAGTCTATTCTAGAATCGGACTATGTCAGTACATCGGTCTACGTCAGTACAGAAGTCTATTCTAGAATCGGTCTACATCAGTACAGCAGTCTATTCTATAATCGGTCTACATCAGTACAGCAGTCTATTCTAGAATTGGTCTATGTCAGTACAGCAGTCTATTCTACAATCGGTCTACGTCAGTACAGCAGTCTATTCTAGGAGTTACAGATTTATTTTGGAATTTGATGGTCTCAAAATAGGGAAGAGTATTTCTTTCTTGGATGTTACATTGAATATTATGGATGGTAAAAGCTTGGCTACATCAGTTAATAGGAAGTTTGAAGAAGGGACACAATATGCACATGGACAGAGTTGCCACCCCCCCCCCCCCCCATACACTGGAGGCATTACCTTTTAGTGAAATACTTAGGATTTCTAGATTATGCAACAATGAGTATGCTTTTGCTAAAGAATTAGATAAAACTGTTGAGATATTTAAGCAAAGGGGCTACAGCAATGAGTTGATTGATAAAAGCTGTAAAAAAAATTCTGAAAGCAATAGCAGAAGAATAAGGGATAGTACCGCTAAGATATCTACTATTTCTTTTAAAGATACGATGAGGAAACAATGCAATATTCTGTGTTTTGTTACTACGTGTAGTTGTTTTAGTACTGAAATGATGAGATTGGTGAGACATTATTGGGAATATTTTATTTCCCTTGGTAATGTGTCAGTTTGGTTAAAAGAAAAAATAGGATTTTCTTTTAGAAGAGGAAAGAATATACAGAATTTTTAGTAAGGAGTAAATTCACTATGCCTTCTATGTATCTAGAATATAATATATTATCTAGTGGGACCTTCACGTGTGGGAAGTGTAAGGCTTGTAAGTCTGTAGTATTTTCCTCAAATGAATAATATATTTTTCAACACATGGGATCCTTTTACTTGCAATTCTGAGGGTGTTATTTACGCCCTCAGATGTCCCTGTAACCTATTTTATATTGGTGAAACAAAAAGGGCATTCAAAGTTAGACTAATGGAACATGCTAGAAATATTGTTAATAATAAAGAAGAAAGTTCTGTGGCTATGCATTTTAAAAAATTTCATCACGGTAGTAATGAGGGGTTAAACGGTAAAGTGCTGGAAAAAGTGAATGTCTCTCATTTTGATGTTAATAATCTTAAAAAAACAGTTATTGCTTAAAGAGGCAGTTTATATTTTAAAGTTTGGTACTTTATACCCATATGGGTTAAATGAATAAATGAATTGGAGGGTACTAATTTAATTATTTTATTGTTTTATTGTACTAGCTTGATAATATATATTTTTTAAGTAGATAATTGATTAATTGTTCAATCATTGTTTGTTAGTATATAAAATGTGTGTGTTCCTATGGTTCTTTACTCCTTGAAGGCTACGGCTGAGACTTCAGAGGAAGAGAATTTGTTACAAATAAACTTGTGGATCACCTTTGGGTTGTATTTGCTGTTTTTTTCTGCTCAGTGGTTGCTGTTGTACGTCAGTACAGCAGTCTATTCTAGAATCGGTCTACGTCAGTATAGCAGTCTATTCTACAATCGGTCTACGTCAGTACAGCAGTCTGTTCTAGAATCAGTCTATGTCAGTACAGCAGTCTATTCTAGAATCGGTCTATGTCAGTACAGCAGTATATTCTAGAATCGGTCTACTTCAGTACAGCAGTCTATTCTACAATCGGTCTACGTCAGTACAGCAGTCTCTTCTAGGAGTTACTCACATATACATACATGCGTGCACAAGCAAGCCAACACACACACACACACACACACACACAAACACCAAACACACACACACACACACACACACACACACACACACACACACACACACACACCGACACACACAGAGACAGACAGACACACACACACACACAGACACACACACACACAGACACACACACACACACAGACACACACACACACACACACACACACACACACACACACGCCAGGATCCATGACATGCAGCTAAAAACCTGACTACAACCCAGATGATGCAGATTTGAGTAGTGGTTGCCCAGGCACTGGAAAAGGCAGCTGAAAAGGGTGGGTGTTAGGAGGTAATGGCAGCTCACCCACTGACCTATTCTGGGCAACATCCTCTGGATAAGAAAACAGTCCAGTTTGTTGCAATACTGATACACAGTGTGGCCTGGTGTGCAGAAAGACTGAAGGGATGTCAACAGGTACCCACCAAGCAGTTTGTTTGCATCCTGTAGTGGAGCCTGGTACACAAGAGGAAGTGTGCACAAGTCATTTATTAGTAATGATGGAGTCCTGCCTGTTACAGTAAAGAATTATAATCTGCGATCAATGAAGATGGCAATAGGATGCCGTTCAACTCTCAGTTACCTGCCCATGCAGAAATGGCCCCTGATAGGGGGAGGTGTAAGCTATACCCCAGAATGGAGGAAAAAGAGGGGCTCCTGCCATCTGGCTGGCTAACAGTTACAACAACCCGGTGACGAAAGGGTTCATTAAAAAAAGTATTGAGACACAGAGATAGACATATGCATACACATGGCGTGCGGAGATGCAGACACACACACACACACACACACACACACACACACACACACACACACACACACACTCAAATACACACAGGCACTCTAAAGTACTGCTAATTCTCCTACCCTTGTTTTTGCATTAAGAAAAGAAAGTGAAGTTCCAGAAACCCACTGGGACACAGGAAGGACATGCAAATTGTACAAAGGACCTCAACTAGGAAATGAAGTAAAGAGAAAAAAAGATTAACTGCTATAAATCACATTACTCCAATGTCACAATCACCATCAGAAAAAAAAGTCCTGCAGAAACTCTTTATCTGTTCCTTCCTTAAAATAGCAGCATTTGTGCACATAATCTCCTGCTACCTATTTCTCTGGAATGCACTGATGAGCAACCTTGGCAGTCTCGGTTCTTTAAAATCTCTGCAAGGCTTGCTGCTCCGAAAGGCATTGTACAATTCTGTCTTATTACGTCAGGCTCAGTTCAGTGATTGCATATCCCATAATTTCACAGAACAGAAAGAGGAGCGAGTTAAATTATGTGCACAATGCAGTTAAGATTCAGCATCTTACTATATACTGCAGCTTCCTGCTCCCACCACAGAAGCTGAAAAGACTTAATACAAGCAAAAACTTCCTTTTTTCAGCACGCCACAAGAATGGTAACTCGTCTTTTTGGAACCTTTTCTTCCCACTACATTAAGTGCAGGTGAACTACAAGACAGGGTCCAAGGAAACACATACAACCTCAGTTATAAATTACAAACCTTAAAAACAAAAAATACGTTGACCCTGAGTTTACCACCTACAGTCTATTCATGTAAGACATATTCGAAGGAACAAAAAATTAAGAATAACCTTTTCACTGATGATACAAAGACAGACGCTGTGCAGGATGTGGGGGGAGAATCCAAGGAAACATTTGGAAAGGCTGAACAAGTAGGAAAAAGGAGGCAGTCGAGGTTCAGTGCAGACAAATGCAAAGTACTGCACTTAGAAGACAACCACCCTGCCATGAAGTATGAGCTTAGGGGAGTAGAACTGCTAGTGGCAAGAGCAGGAGGAGAATCTGGGGGTGCAATTTGCACCATGAGTAGACTGGGAGCACAGTAATGGCAATGAACAGAATGCTGGGTGTATTCTTAGGGAAATCACTCTAGACACAACAAAATGAAGCTCCTGCTTGAGCAGGCTTTGGTTACGCCCCATCTTTAGTGATACTTGCAGTTGTCTAGGTCACACAATAAGAAGATGGGCACCGGGCTGCTGAAGGAATTCAGAGGAAAATGACCAGAAGGCAACATGAAATGGACAGGAAAGGATATGATGGAGATTAGAGCAGCATTACCTCTTCTCTCTAGGGACCGACAGGAAAGGGGGGGGGGGTTGTGGTAACATATAGGTGCAGATCATCATGTTAGACAGATACAAATGGGCCACCCTAAACAAGAAGGATGGGGAAGGAAAGGCAGCAAATTCAGCAGATTGTAGGGCCGAATTACTCTCTTGAGTTTTTTGAAAGTAATTCTTCTAAGACAGGACTGTCAACTCAAGTTAAAAAAAGATCAAAATGTAACGTGTGACATGCACAGACTCCACAAAGGCACTGAAACTCAACTCACGAGTGCATGGGACATATGCAGAAAGGCTGAAAGGAAGGAAGTGATTGAATGAACTAAATTTTACTTGCTCTTAAAGAAAGGCTGTTTCGTTTTGCCTTTGAAAAATGTGATACACGTTTAACTCATTTATGCCTGCCAGCAGTTTCGGTAGCAAACCATGGAATACCCTTGTGCTGGTAGGCTGAACAATAATCTCCTGACATTAATGGAAGGGAAAAATGTGAAAATGCTTTAAAATGAACAAGAAAAGTTATGATACTTCTGCAAATAAAATTTCTTTTACATTTAGGAAGTTTAACTGTGGTAATGAATGCCACTAACAGAGTACTCTGATTTTGTTACAGCGTAACAAAATGCTGGATGCGGTCTGCCTTTAAAGTTCTCTAGGCGTGGCACACAGGATGTTGGTTACACAAGCACCACTGTAGGAGTGGGTCTAAGCACTGTGCAAATAGAGCTGCTGGTGTGAATTTAAGAAGGAATATCATAACCCAAGGTACATGGGTATGAGTGGTACTGTACTCACATATACCAAGATGTGAGGAGTGCCATGACCATGACCATCAGCCGGAATAACTGAATGTTGTCACACGATGTAACTAAATATGAATATAAATAATGCCATCGACCCTTCTGGGATACTACTGTCACTGTGACCATGTGTGCCACATATACCAGGATACTAGTGGTACTGTCACCATGTGCACCGCGTATACCAAGATACTAGTGGCACTGTGACAATGTGCGCCACATATACCAGGATATTAGTGGTACTGTGACCACATGTACAATGTATACCAGGATATGAGTGGTACTGCACCCACATAAACCAAGATATGAGAAGTGCCATGACCATTAGCCGGAATAACTGAATATTGTCATGCGATGTAACTAAATATGAATATAAATAATGACATACACCCTACCACGATACTAGTGTTACTGTGACCATGTGCACCACATATGCCAGGATACTAGTGATACTGTCACCATGTGCACCACGTATACCAAGATACTAGTGGTAATGTGACCATGTGCGCCACATATACCAGGATACTAGTGGTACTGTGACCATGTGTGCCATGTATACCAGAATACTAGTGGTACTGTGACCATGTGTATCATGTATACCAGGATATGAGTGATGCATTGTCTCCATGTACCCTGATACCAGAGGCTCTATGCAGAATCCACACTTATATATTACATATGTACATATATAGCATGACATGAATGATGGTTATGCACCTTATGTATCAAGTTATCAGACAAGGCATGACCACTAGTCCCAATCAAAATCTTGTCCTTGTCTCAAAAGATACTACACTATTCATCTATTCCTCTGGCTACGATTGTTAAATGACAGCTAAATACTCCACTGTTTCAATTTTTGCTCAGCTTTACTTCTGAGTCCTATGAGTGCTTGTCTAGGAACGTATATCACTTGTACAGCACCACATACCATGTCTTACATGTATGTTATGTGCCCCAGACAAGCCTCCTCAGCCTTTGAATAAATTAGTATTTTGAGGCAGGGTGTTAGTCTTATAACTCAGAACAGTACCCAAGATGTCTCTTTGACTGGTTTAATTTCTCCATATTTTTTTAGGTTTCTAGTACCATGACAAGAATGCATCCCATTCCTTGGTCAAAGTACGATTAAAGTTCAAGAATTTATTATTGTTTCAATTTTTGAAGTTAGTCAAAAGTATTCTTCTCAGCACCTGCAATGTGCCCAGAATTGACTCCTCCTGCAATCTGTTTGGAGTTGCATGTATTGGTAGCATATCTAAATGTGACTGTGAATTATTTTTTACGAGACCCACTGCTCCTACTACTAGTGGAACTGGTGGGTATCTTTCTTCCACAATGCCCTTGTTTCTGCATGCAAATCCTGGGACTTTATGACTTTGTCTCTCTTTATACATAAGACACTGTAGTCACTGGGTGTAGCAATTTCAATGACCAATGCTACTTTTGTCTCCTTTTCATGGGCTACTATACCTGTTTTTTTTTTCACATCTAATTTTTTAACTGTTGGTAATGGATGATTCCTTGTGATATACAGGCCTTCAGCAATTAGTGTATCTTGCCCAGCGACAAGATGTGCAACTGATTCCAGTTCTGTTTTAAAGAACCTGCATTTGTCTGTTTAACCCACATGCTCAGTGTGTAAACTGTGTATGTAGTCCTCTATCCTGGGCTGCCAATATTAACCTTTCACCTTTTTTTTAATTCGCCTTTCCTTAACCATTCCTACATCAGATCCTGACAGGCGTGATGTTCTTTCGGGAGTTCTCTGTACTTACAGCTACATTTATGCCTTTTCCACATTTCTTGCTTTCTCGTCTGATGCTTCTCCATAAAGTCTTTATTCTTTTTTTTGTTTGTTTTGCTTTATGGCACATTCAGTTAATGCCTGATTTGTGTCTATTTGTGGTTTGATTTCCATTCACTTGATATAGATATGCTTCTGCTAAATTAAGAAGGGAAATCATCTTAGACTTGTTCTCCTCATGTTTTAAAACTTTCACTATGTCGGGATCTGGTGAGGTCAGCACATATGCAAGCAGTCCTAAGACTGCAGATCTATACATGTAATTAATTTCTAGGAGGCCCATAACTACTTCAGAGCAAAAATATTACAGGTAATAAATTCTGTTTATGAAAGGAACTATGTGAAACTAAATGTAAATGGCTGGATCGGGCAAGAAATAAAAATAGAATGTGGAATAAAGCAGGGACTGCCCAGCTAGTAGTGTAAGTTTATCATTACTTCTGAATGCACTAGTGATGGAAATTAATAAAATGTCAAGTAGCAGTGGACACAAAATGATGAAGAAAGTACAAGTGCCAATAATGTATAGTTATGTGGATGATATTGTATTAATTGTTGAAAATAAAATATGGATGGAAGAAGTAAATGAAAAATTAAGTACACATTTAAAACATGGTTTAAGTATAAATAAAGAGAAAAGTAAAGGATTTGGTTTTGAAGGTATGATGGGAGGTACTGGGTTCAATGAAAAACATATAGCTATATAAGGAATAACATTTGGAAGGAATAAATACAGAGAACAACAATGGGATAATGTACTCAAAAAAGTAAAGGATAGGACTATCATATAGATTTTCATATAGAAATAAGCACTTCTTGAATGCCATGGAAATAGGAAAAATTGCTTATCTTGCTAACATCTATCTGATTCCTATTAAGTATGAAAATGAACTAAAAGGAACTAATGATGATTATATCTTCTTTTACATTGGGCTCTAGACTGAATCCAGTCACGAGAGGGATTCTCTCTACAAAAGGAAAGCAAGGAGGCTTGGGTTTATTAAACTCAATAGTACATGCAGCATCTTTAATTTTATATAAGGCATTAAAAGAAATTATGAAGAAAAATAAAAACTTGATAGAAACGATATTATATTACAAATGCAAAGAATTGTGGGAAGGAATGGAAGTTAAAAAAGAAGTAAAAGTGCCATGAATAAAGAAATGAAAAACTACCAAAATAAAACTGCGTTATGGAAAATAAAAAATAATAATATTTTTTTATTTATTTATGATTTGTTGACCTGGAAAGTCCGACTAGGTTCCACAGAGCCTGTTTTCAGCGGAGGCTGGGGAGAAATGCTCCAGATGCATGTCTTTGGAATTTATGGAATGTCTTTGTATTTGTGAGGAAAATAGAAAGGAATAGTACTTAAATAGTATGAAATCATTGCATTGACCCACGGAAAGATTTAGAAATAGATAAGAAAAAAAGCCATAATGATGAGATATAATAACTACAAAAAGATTAAAGAATGTAATGATTTTTTGTGAAGATTGTCTATTAGAAACTTTGTGGTTTAAGGCAAATATGCCATACAAGAAAAAGAAAACAGAATACGTAATAAATGTGGAGAGTTTGAGACTACTGAGCATGTGTTTTTTTAATGTGAAAGAGTTAATTTGTGGAAAAACATATGTAAACATAATAGGGTGAAAAGTTTGTTAAAATTTGAGCAAATAAATATGGACACAATAGAATTTGGTTATTATGATGCACAAAAACAGGAAGAAGTAAGAGAATGGAGAGTGTAATTTATGTTTCATGGAACGAGACACTAAATGAAATTAAAATGGAGAGTGTAATTTATGTTTCATGGAACGAGACACTAAATGAAATTAAGTACAATGGAAAATGGACTTTAAAAACACCTCTGGAGAAAATAACGCTTTGGTTGTGGATAAAAGAGTGGGGGATGCTAAAACTGAAGTTTACAATGTATGGAGATTTGTAAATAGATATAAATAATGTAAGTATGTAAATAATATGTAATGTATATACAGTGGATATAAAAAGTGTACACACCCCTATTAAAATGCCAAGTTTTTGTGATATAAAAAAATGAGACTACAATAAATCATTTCAAAACTTTCCCACCTTTAATGGACCTATAACCTGTGCAATTTAATTAAAAAACAAACAAATCTCCTAGGGGAAAAATATAAAAAATAAAAAACGTACAATACACTGGTTGCATAAGTGTGCACACCCTTAAACTAATACTTTGTTGAAGCACCTTTTGATTTAATGACAGCATTCAGTCTTCTTGGGTACACACCTGGCATCAGTTAAAAAGACTAATTAACCCCAAATAAAGTTCAGCTGTCCTAATACGATTTTCCTGACATTTACTCAGTTGCCTGCTACAGCAAAAGCCATGGTTCGCAGACAGCTTACAAAGCATCAAAGGGATCTCATTGTTGAAAGGTATCAGTCAGGAGAAGGGTACAAAAAAATTTCCACAGCGTTGGATATACCATGGAACACAGTGAAGACAGTCATCAAAAAGTAGAAAAAATATGGGACAACAGTGACATTGCAAAGAACTGGACGTCCCTCCAAAATTGATGAAAAGACAAGACAAAAACTGGTCAGGGAGAATGTCAAGAGACCTACAGCAACACTGAAGGAGCTACAAGAATTTCTGGCAAGTACCGGTTGTGTACTACATGTGACAACAATCTCCCGTATTCTCTATACATTTGGACTATGGGGTAGGGTTGCAAGATGGAAGCCTTTTCTTACACAGAAAAACATCCAGGCCCAGCTAAAGTTTGCAAAACAATATAACAAGTCTCCCAAAAGCATGTGGGAAAATGTGTTATGGTCTGATGAGACCAAGGTTGAACTTTCTGGCCACAATTCCAAAAGGTACATTGGGCTCAAAAACAACACTTTGCATCACCAAAAGAACACCATCCCCATGGTGAAGCATGGTGATGGCAGTATCATGCTTTGGGGCTGCTTTTCTTCAGCTGGAAGTGGAGCCTTAGTCAAGGTGGTGGGAATTATAAACAGTTTCAAATACCATTCACTTTTGGCCCAAAGCCTTCAGGCGTCTGCTAGACCCTAATGACCTCAAGCAAACATCCAAATCAATAAAAAAATGGCTTCATCAGAAGAAAATTAAAGTTCTGGAATGGCCCAGACAAAGCCCAGACCTAAATCCAGTAGAAACTCTGTGGGGTGACCTGAAAAGGCCTGTGCACAAGAGAAGCTATCACAACCTTAGGACAGATTTGGAGCACTTTTACAAGGAAGAGCAGGCAATTACTGCCAAGTCAAGATGTGCCATGCTGACAGACTCCTACCCAAGAAGATTGAATGCTTTAAATAAATCAAAAGGTGCTTCAACAAAGTATTAGTTTAAGGGTGTGCACACCAGCTTGTTGTACGTTTTTTTCATTTTAATTTTTTCCCCTAACAGATTTGTTTGTTTTTCAATTGAATTGTACAGGTTACAGGTCACATTAAAGATGGGAAAAGTTTTGAAATTATTTATTGTGGTCTCATTTTTGGGTTTATATTAGATCCATGAACGCTTAAATGTTCGAATCTGTAAAGGTCGACCTTTAGAGATCGAACAGTTAAGCATTCGAATTTCTTTAAAAATTAAAAAAAAAATCACAAGTGAAAAAAAAAATAAAGGGTTTAAGCAGGGGGCAAGCCCCCCTGCACCCTGCACCCCCTGCTACTTAAATATACCAATTCCAAGATTGCACTACAGTGTAGGGAATGGGACATTTCCCATTTCCGAACTGTAGTTCACTGAAGTGCAATCTCAGAGTTGGTATATTTAAGTAGCAGGGGTGTGGGGGGTGCAGGGGGTCTTGCCCCCATGCTATAACCCTTTCATTGTATTTTTTTTTTTTTTTTTAACAACTTCGGACATTTAACTGTTTGATCTGTAAAGGTCGACCTTTACAGATTCAAACATTTAAGCATTTGTCGTTGTAATATAGACCCTAATTTTTTTTATATCACAAAAAACTGGCATTTTAACAGGGGTGTGTACACTTTTTATATCCACTGTATATATCAATAAAAACACTACTCATCATTTTAGAGAACCACTTCCTGTTTCTGTTCCAGGCAGAGGAGGCCTGAAGAAACAGGAAAGCAGGCGGAGAAAGAAGGAGATGATGGAGTTGTGAAACAAATGGAGAAGAAATCAAATATTGAGACCAGAGAACATGTGTAGGATTCCGAGGAAATGTTCCAAAGAAATCTGTTTGATAGAGACAATGATGGTTTTACAATCACAAAACTCCAGCCATACGGGTTGCGGGATGACTTACTTAAAGAAATGGTGGTGCAGAGTGAGCCACAAAATGGAGGAGGTGTTTTCTGGAGGGATATTATGCAGAAAACATAAAAGGAGTATGTAGAGACAATCCTGAAGAATAGTGGTAAGACGGAAAAGAACAAATTTGCAAATAAAGTAAAAAGGCAAAAGAGGAGTAGCTGAAAAGAAGGCATAAAGTAATGAAAAACAGAAGTAGTTGGTAAGGAATCAAAGTAAAGAAGACAAAGACGTGGGCAGGTATGAAGTGTTGGACAATTTAATAGCTCCACTGGGTGAAGAAGTGCACGAGGTAAGAGCATTTACTCCTATTATCACAGAGACATTTTGTAACATTATATCTGAGACTGTTTTTTCAATGGAAAATTTCCTTGGAGAATATGACAAAAAGAAAGCCTTTAAGCATGGAATATTTATGTGCTAAAAGCATTTAACTGGAAAACCAAAAGAAAATTTATGTACAATTTTTAACAGAGGTAGAAAGACAGACTTTCAAAGGACATCTGAAAACGTTGTGTAACAAAGTACTGGTCATTACAAAAGGTTATGCCAAAAGTGTTTTATGGACTTGTGGCTGTGATTGTAATATTGTGTTAAAAATAGAAAAACAAAAAGATATACATATACCAAGCATGATAAATGTGGAATAGGGATGTCGTAACATATTACGGACAAACCAAAACATTGTTTTTGTGGAAAAGAAGGACAGCTGATGAGCAACTGTGACAAAAGAAAATGTTATATTAGTGGGGAAATGGGACATGATGCAAAATGTGAAGTGAACTGCTATAAATGTACCAAAATTGGCATTTATGGATGAATTGCAACAATGAAAATAAGAATAAGAAAGAAAAACAAAGATAAGAAAACGAACAAAGAAGACATTTTAGGAGTAGTCGAAATAGAAGAAAACTTGGATGAGAAAAATATAATAAAGAGATCACAGAAGAAGGTTCTTAAACAAAAGATGAATAAAACATAAATTGTGAGGTAGAAAAAAAAGAATTCTACTGATAAAAGGGTAAAAGACAGAAAAAGAAAATGTAAATGGATAAGTACAAAAGAAGAAAAGAAAGGAAATTGATGAAAAAGAATGCATACAACTGACTGGGACAAAAATTCATGGACTTACAAAAGAGGTATGGCTAGACCTGAAATATATTACTTCATAATATCAGAAGGTTTAGTTACAGGAGAGAGGAAGGTTGATGAAACAGGATCATATGATCATCCTGCAAAATAGATAGAGATAAAGGAAAACAAGGAATATATAAACTAGACAAGGAATAAAAAGGGTAAATGACAAAGCACAGCATGAAGAAGGAGAGAGCTTAGTATAACGGTTTTGGAAAGAGCATATTATTATGAGAACAGTGGCACAGTGGCACAGCGGATAGCATTGTTGCCTCACAGCAAGATGTTCCCTACTTGATTCTTCACTGGGGTACCTTATGTGTGGAGTGTTAATGTTCACCCTGCAGTTATGTGGGGTTTCACTGGGTGCTCCTGTTTCCTCCTACATTCCAAAGACATGCAGTAGGTGGATTGGACACTCTAAATTGGCCACATCTGTGAGTGCGAGTCTGTGGTGTGGAAGAACTACTCTGGCAGGGCTGGCCACCTGGTGATGCAAACCATGGCTCTAGATGATTGTCACTGTTGAAGTAACACCCCAACCCCATGTACAAAAACAGGAAAAAGGAATTGTGGATGGATTTTATTTAGAAATATTTGTTTGAATGGTGGATGACATTTAAGGAAAAATATACATATTTTTTACAGTGGCAATATGATGTAAGAAACGTAGAGAAAAAATATAAAGGAACATATAATTATGCATTGGAAGATTTAGAACATAATGATAGAAAGGACTTTGACAAAGAAAAATAATTAAATGAAAGAAATCAAGAAAAATAGTAAAAATTGTTCTAGAAGCAAGGAAAAAGAGAAGAAGTATCGCATTATTTAAGCAGATTAGTAAAGGAAGATGAGAGAAATAAAAAATATTAAAGGAGAAATAGAACTTGGGAAAAATTATGAATAGTCTAGTACAATATGTAAAACAAGAAGTTATGTATTCACCATAATGTTCCATGTATGTAGTCCGTCTCGCCTCACATTCTTACCCGTGGGTTCGGAGCCGAACGTCAGCTCCGACTCGGCCAAACTTTTCTAGTTTGAAGTCTTTCCATTGGCTGGGCTAAGAGGTATCCCATGCTGCACTGCTCTATATCCCTAGATCTAGTTTGCTGCGAACACCAGCACTCATTCTCCATGCATAACAACACCCAAGGAAAGGAAGAACAAACCAAAAATGAAGGGAGCTCTAAAACCAGACCTAACCTCCAAATCCTCCAGGAAGGGGGAAGGAGGGGCTTGCGCTTTCTGAATAACCTTTGACAGCAAAGGAACCAGAGGGAAGGCATATAGTAGACCGGAGAGCCAATCGTGGACTACAGCGTCCCTGGGTGACTCCCGCTGAGGGGGGAATCAAGGTGAAGTAGCTGCTGCATTTTGCATTGAGGGGGCTGGCAAAAAGGTCGCAGCAAGGCTGACACTACTTGCGGAAGATCTGTTCCACAACTTGACAGTTCAGGGACCACTCTTAAGGCATCAGAATAGCTCTGCTTAGCCTGTCTGCGATCACACTGGACTTCCCCGGAATGTGCGTTGCCACCAGAAAACGTTGGGAAGACACTGCCCACTGCCACACTCGCATGGCCTCTCTGCAAAGGGGACAGGACTTGGTTCCTCCCTGTTTGTTCAGATACCACACCACTGACATATTGTCTGAGTGGATTGCAATAATTCAGAGAGGAAGAAAGCTCTAAAGTGCTTGCAACGCTAGTAGCACAGCTCTCATCTCCAGGACATTGATATGCAGATGCATCTCGTGCTCTTGCCACGTGCCTTGGACTGTCCTGCCTAGATAATGCCCCCCACCCCATCTGGGAGGCATCTGTCATCACCGTGGAAATCGGGGTCACAGGAACGAAGGGCTTTCCTGCATTCAGGTTGTCGGTGCGAAGCCACCAACTGAGATCCTGTTTGCACCTGTCCGTGAGTAGAATAGGGTAAGAAAGTGGAAGACGTTGGAAAGACCACTGGGCAAAAAGTAGCCAGTGAAGGAGTCTCATATGTAACCTTGCCAGAGGGACTAACATAATTGTCGCAGCCATTGTCCCCAATAGTTGGAGGACCCATCTTGCCTTTGCTCTTCTCAGGGGGAGCAAGGCATGAACTTGTTGTTGTAGAACTCTGATTCTTTCCTGAGGTAGAAACGCCCGCATGAGAATGCTGTCTAGTTCTGCGCTTATAAAAGTGACATGCTGTGAGGGCAACAAGGCAGATTTTTCCCAGTTCAATGTGATGCCAGCTGTTGACATAGGTTTATAGCAGCGTCCCTGGTCTGAATCAAGAGATGCCTGGTGGTGGCAGTAAAGAGCCAATCGTCCAGATATGGAAACACTTGGAATCCCTGACGTCTCAATTGAACAGTCACCACTACCATGCATTTGGTAAACACCCTGGGGGCTGTGGTGAGACCAAAGGGCAGGGCTCAAAACTGAAAATGACTGACTCCCAGCCGGAAGCATAGGTGACTTCTGGATGCCCTGTCCATCTTGATGTGGTAGTAAGCATCCTTGAGGTCGATGGAGCACATCCACACTTCTTTTCCCAACAATGGGAGAATAGACTGCAATGTGACCATTCGGAACTTGGACCTTTGCACGTGGGTGTTCAATTGGCTGAGATCTAATATGGGTCTCAGGTCCCCTTTCCTTTTCGGCACCAAAAAGAATCTTGAGTAAGTCCCTAACCCTATTGTTTGGCATCTACTTCTCAGAAGCACAGGCCAACATAAGAGGACTTTGGCTGACAAAGTTTGCAGATGACTGCAAACTGGGCGCCATAGTGGAAAGTGCATCAGACACGGATATCCTTCAGAAGGGACTCACGGAAACAGATAGCTGGTGCCAGAGCCATGGCCTGAAGTTAAACGCCAAAAAATGTATAGTCATACCCTTCGGGAAAAACAAGGTAACCCCAAGCTACCATATAGGTGGCAATCCACTAAGCACAGAAGAGGTTATCAGGGACCTGGGGACCCAGGTTGACAGTGGCCTTTCTTTTGACACTCACATTGCTAAAGTGGTTAGAAAGACCTTCTACATTGCCCACCTGATCATGAAGGGATTCACATCCAGATCTAGTGAGGTTATTGTTCCCCTGTACTCTTCACTTATCAGACCAATGATCGAGTACAATGCCCCATTCGGGATGTATCTCACCCGACATCTGCAGCAATTGGAGAGACCCCAAAAGTTCCTCACCAAAAGGATAAAGGGACTCCAAAATCTGTCATATGCTGCCAGATTGAAGAAACTCCAGCTCTATTCAGTCGCATACCGTCTGCTCAGAGGTGACATGTGCCTGACATACAAGGCCATGTCCAACCCGGAATTAATGGACATGCTCCACCTCAAAGAATCCAAATCCACCAAAACCACTAGAGCAAGCGACTTAAACCTTAGCACGGATATAAATAGGACGTGCTGGAGGGATAGATTTATCACTCAGAGACTCCCTATGCTGTGGAATAAAATCCCGGTCCATGTGAGGCAGAGCACCTCGCTGACTCTGTTCAAGAGAAATCTAGACCTGTGGATGGGAGATCGTAGGTTTACCCCGGGAATCATCTCTGTGTCACTGCTGGACAGAGGCACAACAAACAAATGGGCACAGTATTTTTTCATATAAGGGGTGGCGTAAGCCACAAAAATCTGGGCTAGGCTTATAAATGCCTTAGGGCAGATAGCCTAGTATAAACCTATGAACCTATGAACCTATAATCCGATCTGGTCTGAAGGGACATGTTGGATGGCTCCTTTTTCTAGCAGCTTTGAAACTTCTGAAGCTGCGTAATCCCTTTGACTGGGTGGAACATCCAGGATTTTCTTGATTGGAGGGGGACCTGATGAGAAGGGGATGACATATCCTCTAGAAATTATTCGTAGAACCCATTGGTCCTGGGTTATGTCTTGCCAGGCCTCCGGGTATAATGAGATTCAACCCACGACTGGCTCCGGAAACGCACAGTCAGGCCTCCCATCAGGAGCGACGGTAGGGAGAACCATGAAAGGAGTCACTGTCTCCTGAGTTGCAGGGGCCTCCTCTGCCTCTAGGGTGGCATCTCCCTGAATAACCACCCTCTCCTCTGCCTCTGGAGGGGGGCTCACCTTGTTCACCGGGAAAAAAACCTCTGTGATTTTTTAAACCACATCTTGCCACCCCTCTGGGCCTTGGGATAAGGCCTAGAGGGAAAGAAAAAACGGACTCCTACGACAGACAGAGTTTTCCCTCCTGCTCGCACCTAGTGAGTGTGTCTTTCACCTCGGATCCGAACAAAGAGGAACCATCGAAAGGGGTGTTGGTGAATGAAGACTTGAAGGCCTCCACAAAATGACGAAGGCACATCCAGGCCTGCCTCCTAAGAGCAACTCCTGAACTTGCTGCCCTACTCGTTCCATCGGCTGCATATGAGATCCGTCTCATGGAGGAGTTAATGATGGAATTGAGGGTAGACATCTGAGCATTAACCGTCTGGGCCACCGCCTCAGAAATGTTACCCGTGAGAGTATCTCCAAGCTCCTTGAGGAGATCTCTCTGGAGCCGTGTAAAGTGAGATAAGTAGTTCAGCGACAGTTAGGTAAAGGTTGCTGAAGAGAGGGTACGCTTCCCGTACCGGTCCATGATCCTAGACTCCTTGTTAGGGGGATGGACGGTGGAAGAAGTCTCTGCTAATTCCTTCTGAGTGGCTGCTGCCACCACCATCATATCCACTGGGACTCCCTTGGACAGAATTTCCTTACCAGGAGGAGCAGACAAAAATTTATTGGGTCTCCTGGGGACTGGTTCCACAGAGTCGGGGTTCTCCCACACCCTTCGACAGACCAAATCCAGAAGCTCATCGAAGGGTTGAGATACCCAGGAAGCCGAGGGCTGAGCACCAAAGACCTTCATGAAGACCGACTCCTCCTCAGAGGGGGCTTTAGATGGCCAGTCACCTCTTTGTTTCAAAATCTCTACGATGTCAGAGAAAGAAACATCCTCAGAGGATGACTTGGGGGACCCCTCCCATTCCTCGAGGTCGGTGTCTGATGTGAGAGACTCATCCTGGGAATCTATGTGCTTCCTCTTGCACATCTTCTTTCTGGGTGGCTCCTCAGGCAAGGACTCTGAGGGGCCCTCAGAAATGTGGGGACCGCTCATGGGGGTACCCTGAGGCCTTAGGGCTCTGCTGTCTAGAGATAGACGGCGATCAGAGACCTGCACTGGTGTGGTAGGGGACAGAGTGACCGATCTGCATGATGCCACTGATGACCTGGCCAGCGCACTCCGCATGGCCTCGAAGGCCGGTTCCCCTGAGTCCGAGGAGCGACCAACCTCTGAAACCACGACAGGAGTCAGACTTCAACGTGCCGAAGCACCGAGAGGAAGACTAGGAACTGATAGGTGTCCCGAAGCCTCTGCCTCGGGTCCAACCGAAGAATCCTGAGTCCTGAATCCCATGGACGGTGCCGCCGTGGTCGGAGGTGACGTTGGCACCGATAAGCCTGGGGAAGGCTGTCGGAACCGACCTAGGGACATCACACGGAGCCGAAAGCTGAGATATGCTCGGAGGAAGTATCGAAGCAGGTTGAAGGATGGGCTCTGGAGCCGACTGGGTCAGAGCAGAGAAAAATTTAGCCAAAACCGGTGACTGAAGGAATCTCTGCACCACTCTATCGACGTCCACATCTGATAAGGTCCTGGAGGATTTAGAGGATAGAGAGGGAGATCGAGACCTCCTCTCAGATGAAACTGGTCTAATGCTAGGCGATCGGCTCCGAATAGGTTTCAAGATGATTGGAGCTGACGTCGGTTCCATAACCACTGACACATCCTGCGGCCCCGAGGACAATGCAGCCGAGGATGTCGAAGCAGATTTTGCTATTTTCTCCGGTGGCTCCGAGGAGACTGATGGAGCAGGAGACCTCTTTTTAGACTTTGATGATTTAGTCTTAGAACTGGAAGCAGTTTCCAGACCCTCTTCGAAGGAGGGTTTCAGGAGACCCTTCAAAATTAATTTATTCTTCCCTTTCTGAAGAACTCTAGGACTAAACGCATGACAGAAACTACACAACTCCTGGAGATGGATTGCTCCCAGACAATACACACAGACAGAATGTCCATTGGTAATGGACATCTTATAATTGTACCTAGAGCATTTCTTGAAGCCCGAGGGCTTGTGCTCCTTAAAATCCTTGGACATAGTTAGCCAACAACAAAGCACAAAGCACCAAGACCAATAATCACAGACAGGAAAAAACTGCCACGAACAAATACCTCAAGGTCTCTAAATTAAACGATCCTTGACACAACACAAGGGGGGGAGAGGACTAAAACCTCTAACTTAAACGGTTTTAGTAAAGTTTATGACACAAGGAAGCAAAGGGACAGACTAGGTGCTGTAACTGAAACAGGCCTAGCCCGTTGGAAACAGCTAGTGGGATACCACAGAAAAACAATCAAACACACAACTTTTTCACAATACAATACAATAAAACACAATAGCTATTAAAATAGCTTTTTGTTTGCAACCAACTCTCTAATAATCTAGAAAAAAGGGTACTTAGCCACAGCCAAGAGCAAGACCACGTCCGAGCTGCACGAGCGGCAAACGAGATCTGGGGATATAGAGCAGTGCAGCATGGGATACCTCTTAGCCCAGCAAATAGAAAGACGTTCAGCTAGAAAGTTTGGCTGAGTCGGAGCTGACGTTTGGCTCCGGACCCACGGGTAAGAATGTAGGCGAGATGGACTACATAACATGAAACGTTTTACAAAATCAAAGAAGGTAATAAAAACATGGAAAGTAAAAAAGTTAACAAAAAAGAGAATAAAGAGTGGAAAATATTTTTAAATGAGCTAGATAACGTGCTAAAACAAGTAAATACAGATCTGGTTGCAGGATCAGATGGAATACGGTATGAAATGTATAAAAATTTAACGGATTGACAAAAAACAAACATATTTTTAAACATTTTGAATGAATGGTTACATTAATGTTTTATGTCTAAAGAATTATGTAGTGGAATACTAAAATTGATAAGGAAGACAGAAAACAATTAAAAAACTGGTGACCAATAGTACTGAATAATAATGATTCCAAGATCTTGATGAAAATAATAAAAAAATAATTAAAATGGAAATTATGAAAAATAGTGTGTGTATATCTATATATATATATATATATATATATATATATATATCTATATATATATAGATATATATATATATATATATATATATATACACACACACACACACACATATATATATATATATATATATATATATATGCATACTATGAAGGGGAATGGTTGTCAAAAATTATTAATGACAGAGAAATTGTGGATGATGATATGACTAGAAAAGAAGAAGCAAAAGTCATGATAGGAGAGCGGCATTTGACACAACTGGACATGAAATCTTACGGGTAATAATGAAATAATATATGATAAGTGAAAAAGTTAGAAAATGACATATGTCAGTATATAGTAATAATAAAGTAAAATTATTTGTAAATGGCTGGTTAAGCCAAGCACCATATTAAGAGAAGTCTAAAAGACAGCACACTCAGGAGTACATCACACCCCTCTTTTGTTGTACTACAATTTCAGTAATCCATCACCCTAGTGTGGGAGTAGAACCCACAGCCTTCTGCACCAAAGGTGAGTGTGCTGTCTGTTGCACCACTGACACTGATTTCGGTGACATTTGAGATATAATGATTTATGCCTTTTCTGCAGTTATACACAAACACAAACACAAACACAAACACAAACACAAACACACACACACACACGCACGCACACACACACACACACACACACACACACACACACACCTCCTTTCCTCATCTTCCACAAATCATACTATACTGTATTACCTGGCTATACAACTGTGGAGTCAGCATGTTTAAGTAAGAGGGGTGTTGTGAAAACACAGAAAACAGCCACCTGCAGAAACAGGGTTTGGAGGTGTATTTTATAATACTTTAGATTAAATGAGTTTTTCATTAAAAGTGTTTTAGAAAACATTTTGCCAATATATTGTTTAGATAAAATGTTTCTTCAATAATCTAGATAAATCTATATACATATAAATATAGAAATATGCGTAATGTATACTGCTCCCTTGTCTTTGGGGTTGCCCAACCACTTTCAATTGTCTTGTGCCTTCTTCAAGGACTCAGAAGATTTCCAAACCACCATCACCTACACAGTCGATTCTTGTTCTGATTTCTTCCTTTCGGCTGTTTTCCCACCCAGTTTACCACTTCTGCTCTAATCATACCCTTTCAGTTTACTGAACAGTCTTCATTGGGGTACGATGTCCGATGTCAGTGAGGTCCTGAATGACCACATTCACAGACATTCCCTTACTAGGCCATGGATGTCAATAATTCACAAAAGTATGGCAGGTTTGACTTGCAGCTCTTCTTGGCAGTGAAGCCATCCTTCTTTGGGCCCTGACGTTTATTGTCCATCTTTTTCTTATAATCCTCTCCATTATCTTTCCCGCAGATAACGACTGCAGCAGTGAAACACCATGAACATAGTACAGTTTTGTACCTACCATAAATGTAGATGTTCGAGTGTCTTCACTGCTGCAGTCCTGGTTACCCACCCGCCATCCCCTCTTTCTTAGCTGGGTCTTATCTATACCTTTCTACATTATACTACCTATGTGGTGTATTTGCTGGTTACAGAAGGTCTTGTTTTTACCTTATTGTATGTTTTGTAAGCAATGTGTACTGCCTATCTTTTTGGGGGCACCTGACATCTGGGGCAAGAAAAACTGAAGAAAATGGCATCGGCTGCTTCTTATATACCCCTGACGCACTGACGTCAGGGAGGAGCCGACAACAACCTATGCCGGACCAAGACTTTGGAACTCTGGCCGACTGCAGCACCGCCTGACGGCAGGATAACCCAAGTGTAATGACTGCAGCAGTGAAACACGATGAACATCTTCAGTAAATTTGAATTGGGGTTAGTATAATGGTTTAGGTGTTGGGCAGCCACGGTGGTGCAGCAGTTAGCATATTCACCTCACAGCAAGAGATTCTCCTGATTCGATCCTTGGCTGGGGTGCCTTCTGTGCAGAGTCTGCATGTCCTCCCTGTGGTCGCGTGGGTTTCCTCCGGGTGCTCCGGTTTCTTCCCACATCCCAAAGACATGCTGTAGGTGGATTGGACACTCTAAATTGGCCCTAGGTGTGAGTGCATGTGTGCACCTTCTGTGGAAGGTTGGGCACCGGGCTGGCAACTCGACACCATAAAACTCCACTGCCAATCATGAGCGGACATGTGATCTGCTGTGGTGACCCCTAACTGGGAAAAGCCGAAAGAAGAATAATGGTTTAGGTGTTTACCTCACAATCACAAGCTACAGGTTTTGAGTCTCACCTTTGAAAGAGAAATAGGCTAGGCTTAAAATGTCTCTCAAGGGCAACTAACCTAGTACTTACCTGCCTATGAGTACTGCTGCAACACTGTTACCATTTCCATCCGCGCTTCCACTTGTCAGAAACCTGTTTATGGTGTTCTTTTCTTTCTTTCTAAAATATATCCAAGAAAATTATTTCCTTCCTGTTTTACCCTGTGGGTTGGCTTTTCTTCAGTGCATCCACAGCTGTTTCACCACTGCTCCTCAATGATAAGCACGTCCTCCTCTAATCCCATCCTGCTACCTACTTCCCACCTGTTGAATGTTTACTCGCACTTCTGCAGCATCACCTTCATCCTCCTGCTCAACCACTTTGGCCTCCTGCACTTTAACATTCTTCTTCAGGCCTAACACAGATGTACTCCTTACAGAACACTGTGTCTGAATCTTACCTACAAGTTACTTGCCTCTTGTTCTGCACACTGTCCTACTTCCTTGAGAAACTCCCCTCCCATCTGCATGAGGTCCACATTTTACTTATCCCACACTGCTGTAATCCAGTGCTTGTTCGCTGTTCTGCCTCAAGATGAACCAGATTATCATATGCTCACAGTTGAGCAGTGCAGCTCCGCACAATGAATTTGCCAAACCTAGTGGGACCTAAACTTAGAATATTAATTTGTTTGCTGCCTTATTACACCAGCTGAATAAATTCTTCATCATCTACAGCTTCTATCAGGACCATTTAAATTTTTATTCCAGTTGTAGGAAATGCCAAGAATGACCCGTCTCAGTGCTACCATTCCCTGTTTCTGTCTCCAGGTCCTGAACCTACAGACCAGCAGACTGCTGTCCCCTGCCGATGTTTGTGATGCTCAGCCACCAGCTGTCACCACACTCTACCTGCAGTTTGCCTGTCACTGTGTTTACTTTCCTCTCCATTTTAATTCTGCCCTGCTCCTTTGTTCCCCTTTGTTTTTCTACCACCTATTCATACTGTCTCTTAGGTAAACTGCATCCCTTTTCCTTTCCTATAATTAATGAGGCTATGACATCCTGGAGCTATCCAATCTCACTTCTTATCATTAATGAGGCTATGACACCCTGGAGCTACCCAATCTCCCTTCCTATCATTAATGAGGCTATGACACCCTGGAGCTATCCAATCTCCCTTCTTATCATTAATGAGGCTATGACACCCTGGCACTATCCAATCTCCCTTCCTATCATTAATGAGGCTATGACACCTGGAGCTATCCACTCTCCCTTTCTATCATGAATGAGGCATGACACATGGAGCTATCCAATCTCCCTTCTTATCATTAATGAGGCTATGACACCCTGGAGCTATCCAATCTCTCTTCCTATCATTAATGAGGCTATGACACCCTGGAGCTATCCAATCTCCCTTCTTATCATTAATGAGGCTATGACACCCTGGCACTATCCAATCTCCCTTCCTATCATTAATGAGGCTATGACACCTGGAGCTATCCACTCTCCCTTTCTATCATTAATGAGGCTATGACACCCTGGAGCTATCCAATCTCCCTTCCGATCATTAATGAGGATATGACACCCTGGAACTATGCAATCTCCCTTCTTATCATTAATGAGGCTATGACACCCGGAGCTATCCAATCTCCCTTCCTATCATTAATGCGGCTATGACACCTGGAGCAATCCAATCTCCCTTCCTATCATTAATGAGGCTATCACACCTGGAGCTATCCAATCTCCCTTCCTATCATTAATGCGGCTATGACACCTTGAGCTATCCAATCTCCTTTCCTATCATGAATGAGGCTATGACACCTGGAGATATCCAATCTCCCTTCCTATCATTAATGAGGCTATGACACCTGGAGCTATCGAAACTCCCTTCCTATCATTAATGAAGCTATGACACCTGGAGCTATCTAATCTCCCTTCCTATCATTAATGAGGCTATGACACCTGGAGCTATCCAATCTCCCTTCCTATCATTAATGAGGCTATCACACCTGGAGCTATCCAATCTCCCTTCCTATCATTAATGAGGCTATGACACCTGGAGCTATCCAATCTCCCTTCCTATCATTAATGAGGCTATCACACCTGGAGCTATCCAATCTCCCTTCCTATCATTAATGAGGCTATGACACCTGGAGCTATCGAAACTCCCTTCCTATCATTAATGAAGCTATGACACCTGGAGCTATCCAATCTCCCTTCCTATCATTAATGAGGCTATGACACCTGGAGCTATCCAATCTCCCTTCCTATCATTAATGAGGCTATCACACCTGGAGCTATCCAATCTCCCTTCCTATCATTAATGAGGCTATCACACCTGGAGCTATCCAATCTCCCTTCCTATCATTAATCAGGCTATGACACCCTGGAGCTATCCAATCTCCCAATCATTAATGAGACTATGACACCTGGAGTTATCCAATCTCCCTTCCTATCATTAATGAGGCTATGACACCCTGGAGCTATCCAATCTCCCTTCCTATCATTAATGAGGCTATAACACCTGAAGCTATCCAATCTCCCTTCCTATCATTAATGAGGCTATGACACTAGAGCTATCCAATCTCCCATCCTATCATTAATGTGGCTATGACACCTGAAGCTATCCAATCTCCCTTCCTATCATTAATGAGACTATGACACCTGGAGCTATCCATTCTCCATTCCTATCATTAATGAGGCTATGACACCTGGAGCTATCCAATCTCCCTTCCTATCATTAATGGGGCTATGACACCCTGGAGCTATCCAATCTCCCTTCCTATCATTAATGCGGCTATGACACCTGGAGCTATCCAATCTCCCTTCCTATCATTAATGAGACTATGACACATGGCGCTATCCAATCTCCCTTCCTATCATTAATGAGGCTATGACACCTGGAGCTATCCAATCTCCCTTCCTATCATTAATGCGGCTATGACACCTGGAGCTATCCAATCTCCCTTCCTATCATTAATGAGACTATGACACATGGCGCTATCCAATCTCCCTTCCTTTCATTAATGCGGCTATGACACCTGGAGCTATCCAATCTCCCTTCCTATCATTAATGAGACTATGACACCTGGCGCTATCCAGTCTCCCTTCTTATCATTAATGAGGCTATGACACCTGGAGCTATCCAATCTCCCTTCCTATCATTAATGAGGCTATGACACCCTGGAGCTATCCAATCTCCCTTCCTGTCATTAATGAGGCTATGAACCCTGGAGCTATCCAATCTCCCTTCCTATCATTAATGAGACTATGACTCCTGGAACTATCCAATCTCCCTTCCTATCATTAATGCGGCTATGACACCTGGAGCTATCCAATCTCCCTTCCTATCATTAATGAGACTATGACACATGGCGCTATCCAATCTCCCTTCCTTTCATTAATGCGGCAATCTCCCTTCCTATCATTAATGAGACTATGACACCTGGCGCTATCCAGTCTCCCTTCTTATCATTAATGAGGCTATGACACCTGGAGCTATCCAATCTCCTTCCTATCATTAATGAGGCTATGACACCTGGAGCTATCCAGTCTCCCTTCATATCATTAATGAGGCTATGTCACCTAGAGCTATCCAATCTCCCTTCCTATCATTAATGAGGCTATGACACCCTGAAGCTATCCAATCTCCTTTCCTATCATTAATGAGGCTATGACACCTGGAGATATCCAATCTCCCTTCCTATCATTAATATGGCTATGACACCTGGAGCTATCCAATCTGCCTTCCTATCATTAATGAGGCTATAGCACCTGGAGCTATCCAATCTCCCTTCCTATCATTAATTAGGCTATGACACCTGGAGCTATCCAATCTCCTTTCCTATCATGAATGAGGCTATGACACCTGGAGATGTCCAATCTCCCTTACTATCATTAATGAGGCTATGACACCTGGAGCTATCCAATCTCCCTTCCTATCATTAATGAGGCTAAGATACCTGGAGCTATCCAATCCAAGTCTCTGTTTTCCATTGTTCAAATGTCTGTGATGCTGACACTTTGTCAGACAATGGGATGGTTTGTCTTTCTCCACTTTTTCTTCCAAGCTCCTCAGAACTGACTTGTTGTTGTTGTTTTGGTTGTTCCCCTCATTCTCCTTCCACCTCTTGCTTCCCTGTCCGACTTGCTCTACGTTATATGCTTCCACACTCCTTTTCCACATCTTCTTCTGCCTCCACCAGCAACTAAAACTGACCAAAGGCATTCACATACATCTTAAACCTTTCTTTCAGAAATGTTGCCATACTTGTACTGAAATGTGAGCTTATCTTTCTCATAAAGTTCATCCACTGACCACACCTTCATCGGTGACCCATACATTTGTCCATTCTGCCCTGCCCAGTGCTTCTACCATGTACTGTGGTCAGTAATTCTTGGCTGCCTCAGTATGATGGCTGTGGCACAGTTATGACCTTTGAGGATGCCACCATATGCTCCTACAACTCCTGACATCCTTAGTCCATCCCCTTTGGATTTTTGTCCACTTCACTCACAATTCATATTACAAAATCCATTCTCTTTACATGCATCACAACATGGGGCACTGCCTTCACTGAGGCCAGACTTACTATGTTCCTTTCCTTACGGTCCTGATCTTCCTGCTGTAAAAATCAGTCGCTATTAGCACCTTGTCTACAATTCCACTACTAACCCATGGATCTTGCATAACCCACCACCCCCAAATGCTACACTTCAGACCCTCAATCTCCTCCTGGCTAGCAACTGATCCTCCGTGATTTCTTCACCCACTTTAGACTCAACCCACTTCTCTGCAGCCCTTATCTTTTCCTGCTTTCACTCCCCTCTTCCTTGATGGCTAAACTACTCTTGCCCCAGCTTTCTCCTGGAGCAGTACCTCATTTCTGTTAGTATCCTCATCACCCTATACTAACCTCCTGCCACTATCCCCTCATACCATCTACTGATTCATTCACCCCGTCTATCTGTCCTCCATTTGAGCCTATCTTTACACTGATTCTCTTATCTTCTCCATGAACTTTCCTACCAGCTCCATGCACACTCCTACCAGCTCCGTGCACTTTAGTAACAGCTCTGTGCACTCTCCTACCAGCTCCGTGCACTCTTCTACCAGCTCCGTGCACTCTTCTACCAGCTCTGTGCACTCTTCTACCAGATCTGTGCACTTCCCTACCAGATCTATGCACTCTTCTAACAGCTCCGTGCACACTCCTACCAGCTCCATGCACTCTCCTACCAGCTCCATGCACTCTCCTACCAGCTCCTTATTACCCGTCTCTGCCCCTTTTCCATTTCTTCTTTACTTCCCACCAGCATTCATACTCCTGGATATTCTATATTTCCACCCCTGCACACTTTCCAGTTATGGACACCAATATTAGCACACCCCCCAGCATCACTCTCCCCTGCAGACCCTCACTCCTAGTCTCATCTTCCATACCAGGGATGTTACTTCCTGAATTTTTTTGTTCAACATCCTTCTCCTCCTACATGTTATAAATCCCAACTCTGCCACAACATTCCTTAGCTGCATTGTTGGGCCACATATGGGTCCCCTTACCCCACTGGGTCCCGTTCCTCTCTCTTCCCCTCTGCTCCAGCTTCTGCTGCCCATACCCCATGCCAACAGCCTACCTGAATGGAAGTGAAAAGTGTTGCTGTAAACAGATAATGTAGGGCCAAGAGGGTTGACACTTATCCTGATACACCTGTACACCCAGAATGTAGCTGGTTAAGTCACACACAGGTACACTCCTCTCCGACTTACACCAAAGGGGGCTTGTATGTATTTATTGTCTTCCAGCAGGGTGAATGGTGCCGGTCTTAGCTAAGTGAGTGTGTTTATCTGATTTGTACTAATTCATCCTGTTTCAGGGTTTC
This sequence comes from Protopterus annectens, assembly GCF_019279795.1. Lineage (NCBI taxonomy): Eukaryota > Metazoa > Chordata > Ceratodontiformes > Protopteridae > Protopterus > Protopterus annectens. The sequence goes on along the minus strand of NC_056750.1, from coordinate 66,482,526 downwards.
TATTTTTACATAGCTGTGCACAGGTATTGAATGGTGCCTAACTAATAACATACTATAGTGATATCATGCAATAACATTTACTGCCTGTTTAAGTTTGATTTCAGATCCCAAGCTTTTCCTCCACAGCTTCTATTTCCTACTGCAACCATCCTGAGGGATTCCAAGAATAACCCATTTGCTGAGTGGGTCCTGTCCCACTGAATGAGAAGCTTCTTGGCCATAATGGCTTAGTATCCCCCTGCTCTTAGAAGAGGTGCAAGGAAACTGGACCATCATATGGCCAAACTGGGATTTTCTTCCTAACTCTATGTCCCACCCTGAGGTGCTAGTATAGATGCCGGACTATGGAGGCAGTGGCGAATAGCCTGACGGCATGCTCTATCCTCCTGCTCCGTTATCTGACCGAGCTATAGCTCCACTAGAGAGATGCATGGCAAGTCCCCCTCCAAGTTATGGCACGGCCATCTTCCTTATCAGTACTGTCAGATGCCCGAGCTGCTAACCGAACTCAGGGGTATGGGCTTTACACCCCTATGCCACCAGGCTGGCAATAACTCATTTCTGTTTTGTCATAAAAGGGTACATAGTTTAAAATTAATAAGTACAACAGTTGTTTTAGTAACCAATGTTACTCAGCTGAGTGACACAGCAAGTGGAAATGTGAGCTGTTACAGCAAAGCTTGATGAATGTGCCATAATCTAAAAGCAGTACTCATGCATTACAATTCCAGCATCTTGCAACTGGAAAATATGCTCTCATGGGCTGTGCCGTACACATAACGCTGAAGTACTGCGTGAATAAGTCATAATATTCTGCTCTTTTGCCCCTGCCTGACAGTCATAAGCCCCTTTTTAAACTAATTACCCATTCGTCCACTCATTTGTGCCCTCAAAAGTAAACCAAGCGGGGGCCTCATTTTGGCAGGCAGTAGGGGTGGTTCACATTTTTTTTCTTTCCTTCTATTTTTGAGGGGGCCCTACAACCCTACATTTGCTTGTTTCCACTAAGGTGAGATGTGCAATAGGTAGACAGCAGTGAGCAGTGTCTCATTAGTACCAGGGATGTACGGCAGCAAAAAACACCTCCAGCTGTACTCAGTGGCATATCGCTTACTCAGAGGTGATCTCTGCCTGACTTACAAAACCATAGCCAACTCATAATTGATGGACATGCTCCACCTAAAGAAATCCAAGTCACTGTGAGCTATGCACTCTAGTGAGCTAAACCTCGTCACAACAATAAACAGAACATGCTGGAGGGATAGATTCCTGTCACAGAGACTCCCCATGCTTTGGAACAAAATTCCAAACTATATTAGGCAGAGCCCCTCACTAACACTCTTCAAGAGAAACCTTGACGAGTGGATGGGTAACCGAAAATACACCCCTAGGATCACTTCATTGGCTCTGCTTGACAGAGGATCAGTTAATTAATCAATGGGGTGATAAAAGCCGATACACTCTGGCTAGGCTTATAAATGCCCTTGGGCAGATGGCCTAGTACCTACCTATGAACCTAAGTAACCCCGCCCACCATCCTTTACAAACAGCAAGTAGTTTCCTTGGTCTCAACCAGTAAGACTACAGCATTCTGATGTGCTCACTGACCATGTGCAATCCCACCTCTAGGAGAAAGTGAATGGACCATTTCCCTTCACTCCTCTCCACACTCTCTGTCTCTTCAAATACCTAGGTCGCAGTCAGGGATCCAGCCCGCTGCAGTCTGCACCAAGAAGCCAGGCTCACAAGTAATCCTTTCTAATGCAAATAAGAGTACAATCGTTAGAGGCAACGTTACCAGTGCAGAGAGATTACAGACTAAGAACGTTTTTCCATTTGAGATAAACAAGGTGAAGTACTGAGTACAGGTTTGCTGAGCGGCTTAAGCACAAGCAACAAAGGCCATTTACGAGTTAAATTTGTAAACCTATGGCTCTTCGACTAAGTTTGCTATTAAAAAGGAAATTTATGAGAGGCAAACAATTCAAGGGCTATTAGTCAAATGCACTGGGTTTGATTTGCATTATCCACACTGTGAATTGACGGTGGTGTACATTATGCATCCTTCGGTTTATGTTCTGTAAAATGTGCTTGGGAAAATGTGTCCAGTGTGTTGACTTTCCTTAAACTGAAACATACCCATGAGTAACAAGGTCTCCTGCAGTAAATATGGATGGTGTTCCTTAAGAATGACAGGCGATCAGGTGACATGAAAAAAATCTACCAAATGATATATACATACATTTATATATATATATATATATATATATATATATATATATATATATAGATACATTTATAAATAGATATATACATATATATATATATTTATATATATATATATATATATATATATAAATAGAGAGAGAGAGAGAGAATATCTCTAGGTTTCTTAAACAATACTGTGGTCAACATCTGTTTGTCACAGTTTGGTTGACTAAACAGATGGTCAACAGGTGTGCGAGATTGACAACACCTGGGTAGGGAGATATACCCTTTTCCCTGGGAATGTGTGATCTTGGATACAGAATATATAATTAGTAGGGGGTGCAGGAGGGTTGCCCCTGCAAAAAATGATACTATCTTTGATTTTTTTAAGTTTTGCGTGCGCTAAGATTAATTCTCGGTACAAGCATAGTAGTGTGTTAACATGCGTAATGTTGATCAATTTGATTCGACTTTAAGCCTGTCGACATAAGTATCATTTGACTAATTTAAGTAGATCCATAGATATATACATGTATGCGTGAGTGTGTGCGTACATTTATGTACAGTGGTGTGACATATTCATGTGGGTGGTCTTTAAACTATCAGTAACACAACATGTCTGTAGAAGAATGTCCATCTTAAGAAGTACAAAATGAAAGATCATTCATGATCTGTGTTACTTCTTACACAAAAATCAGAAGAATCACTGTCAGGCCAGATGTTAGCTTCATACCTCTCAACTTCTTAGAGCAAGAAATCTGGACAAGGTCATAAATCAAAGTGGGACAAAGGCCCAAAAATAGAGACAATTTTTAAATATTGCTTTTACAAACTTAGAAAGTTGATAGAACAGGTTTTACATTAGCATGAATTTTCTGAAGGATATGACGTCAAACTCAAATGTCTGTCATCATTTTCTAACGTCAGTCTTTAATAATTTGCCACTAACTTGCCAGAAAACCATGACTTTATGAAAAATGGATCAAAACTATGAGACAAAAACATGGACATTCTACAAAAATCTGTACAGTTGAAAGGAATGGTTAGCTTTTGCAGTGGACCGCGCAAAGTACAGTTGTGTACACTTACCATAAATGTAGATGTTCGAGTGCATTTACTGTTGCAGTCATCACATTTGGGTTATCCCTGCCAGGCTAGCCCTCAGTCGGCTCGAATACCAAGAGGCTTAGTATTTCTGAGTCAGTTGCTGTTGCTCCAACACTGATGTCAGGTCATCAGTGTTATAAATTAAGGCAGCCGACGCCATTACATCAGTTTTTCTTCCCCTGTCAGGGGCCCTCAAGAGGGTGCTAGGTTATGGTGGAAGACCGCCACCAGAAGAAAGTAAATACCAAAACATCCTTGTAAGGATAGAGAGAGAGAGATTTAGAGAGAGAGAGAGAGACAAGGGGGATGGATGGAGGGAAACCAGGACTGCAACAGTGAATACACTTGAACATCTACATTTATGGTCAGTGTACGCAACTGTACTATGTTCTTCGTGTTTCACTGTTGCAGTCATTACACTTGGGTTGATTCCCAAAGCTGAAGAAAAGGGTGGAGGCAGCCAACACGACTGGGGGCTGGCTAGGATGCCCTGAAAGACTGCTGTGGCAAAGCCTGCCCTGGATTTGGAGAAGATAGGCAGGTGGTAATGCTTGGTGAAGGTATGAACAGATGTCAATGTTCCAGGAAAGCTGCAGAGGTGGAGGTTGCTCTGGTAGAATGTGCCCTGACCCCCTTGGGGGGAGGTTTCCCGTGCTGCTTGTAGAAGAAATGGATGCAGTGTGCTATCCACTTGAAAATGGTTTGTTTGGATATGGCCTTGCCCTCTGCTCCTGCAGCAAAGCTGACTTAACAATTGAGTAGTCTTCCTAAATGATTTAGTCCTGTCTAGGTAGAATCTCAGCTGTCTGTGCACATCTAGAGAGTGCAGAATCCTTTCCCCCTTGTTTTGTGGGTCAGGGAAAAAGGTGGGCAAATGAATGGATTGGTTGAGAGACACACTGGACACCACTTTAGGCATGAAAGATGGGTTAGTCCTGAGGGAGACCCTGTCAGCATGGAAAATGATGAAGGGCTCTACAGCCATGAGCGCTTGTAGCTCTGAAACTCTTCTAGCTGAAGTGATGGCCAGAAGCAAGGCTGTCTTCCAAGAGAGAAACTAACTGTGCTGAAGCTGCTAATTCAAAGGGGGGCAGGGTGAGCTTTTCCAACTCAAAGTTTAGGTCCCAAGCTGGGGTATGAGCTCTTCTTGGTGGCTTCAAGTTGTTAGCCCCTCTTAGGAACTGTTTGATGAGAGGGTGGGAGAAAAGAGGTGGCTCTGTGCTGAAATGAGCAGAGATGGCAGAAGTATGAATTTTAATGGACGAGAAGGATAGACCCCTGTGTAGTAGGTCAGCCAGGTAATCCAGGATGACAGGTAGGGAGGGCTGTGCAGTTCCGGCTCCCTTAGCCTGGATCCAGGTGCAAAACCTTTTCCACTTGTCAGCATAAGACTTTCTCGTGCTAGGGCGTCTGGCCTCATGTATAACATCTAGAACTTGTTTGCTTACATTGGCAGCTTGTGCGGTAGTCAGGGAATAAGCCAGGCTGCCAGACTGAGGGTCTGCAATTGGGGATTGGATGTGGGGTGGGAGGATGACATAATGGTTAAGGTGTTTACCTTAAAAACACAAAGTGCAGGGTTTGATTCTCACATAGGGTAACTGGCTAGGCTTCAAATGGCCCAAAAGGGCAGTTAGCCTAGTACTAATCTATGAACCTGTCCTATGAACCTGTCTATGGATGCATGAATTCTCCATTCCTCTGGGTCAGGAATGTTGGGATCTGAGGGAGATGCCATGGTGGCAGTGATGACAGGCTTCACAGCAGTGGGTACCAGTGCTGGTGTGGCCAGTCTGAGGCAATGAGGATTGCCCTTGGTTTTTCCTCCCTTATTTTGAGCAGTACCCTTGAAATGAGCAGTAGAGGGGGAAATGCATAGACCAAGAGGTTGACCCACTGGAAGGATACAGCATCCACTTTCCAATCCTTGCTGTGAGGTTCCCTGGTGCAGAATTTGCTGAGCTGATGGTTGGAGTGGGAAGCAAAGAGGTCAACCTTCAGGGTGCCCCATTTCCGGGTTACAAGGGTGAAGTTTCTTTGGTCTAGCTGCCATTCGTGTGGGTCCAGAAGATTTCTGCTTAAGTTGTCTGCCAGAGAGTTTAGAGAGCCTGGCAGGAATTGTGCTAGCAGGTGTAGTTGCATGGCTGAGGCCGTGTGCCAAAGGGTCATGACGAGCCTGCACAGAGGGTACGAGTGAGTCCCTCCCTGCTTCTTGATATACCACATCACAGTGGTGTTGTCTGTTTTGATCAGTAGAGGCCCCGGGGAGAGTAGGGGTCTGAAAGCTGTCAGAGCTTGCTGAACAGCTAACATCTCTTTTTGGTTGATGTGCAGATGTATTTGGTTTGGGCTCCATTGGCCCTGAATGCACCTGCCATTCAGGTGTGCACCCCAGGCATAGTCTGATGCATCTGTGGTGAGGGTCTGGGTGGCATGGGGTTGTAAGAAAGGCAGTCCCTTGTTGTGGCTACATGCTGTTGCCTACCAAAGGAAATCTTTCCTTAAGCAAAGTATCATTGGTATAAGAGTTTCCAGGTCTTGAGAGTGTTGACACCAAAGGCTTTTTAGGTATCATTGTAGTTTCTTCATATACAGTCTGGCATATGGAATGAGTAGAATGCAGGAGGCCATGAACCCTAGAGCTTGCAGGATTTTCCTTGCAGATAACTGGGGTCTGGTGGCTCTTGAGAGAAGTAGGTTGTCAGGTAGGTTTGTTTTTCTGGTGTAAGGAATGCCATCTGGGATGCCGTGTCCAGGCTTGCTCCCAGGAATACAATTTTTTGCGTTTGTGTGGGTACTAGTTTGGATTTCTTTTCGTTGATAGTATACCCTAGGGAGGTCAGTAGGTCCTTCACTAAGTTCAGGTGCTTCAGCAGCTTTTCCGGAATGTCTGCCTGAATCAGGCAGTCGTCTACGTTTGGGTAAATTTGATTCTTTCTTTGTCTGCAAAAAGCAATGGTGGGAGCCAGGCATTTTGTGAAAACTCTGGCAGCAGTGGATAAGCCAAAGGGAAGCACAGAGAACTGAAAATGCAGTGATCCCGCCCTGAAACGGAGACATTTCCTGCAAGATTCCCTGATTGGGATATGTAAGTAGGCTTCTTTTAGGTCTAGGGTGGCTAACCAAGCATCCTTGCAGAGCATAGGAAGAAGTTGCTGGAGGGTGAGCATTTTGAATTTTGGTATCACCAGGAAAGTGTTTAGGATGGATAGATCGAGGATAGGGTGCCAGGTGCCCTCTTTTCTGGGTATCAGGAAGAGTCTGGAGTAGAAACCTTGGCCTACCTGTTCTGCAGGAACATGCTCTATTGCCCTCATTGAGAGCAGGGAAAGGACTTGCTTTTTGGCCTCTTCCCACTGGTTTGGGGAAAGATGTGGAAACCCTTTTGGCGTTGGTAGAGTGTGGAAATAAAATCTGTAACCCTGGGACACTATGTTGAGGACCCAGTGGTTGTTGGTAATAGTGACACAGGTGCTTGCTTGGAAGGAGAGTTTTCCTCCTAGGGGCAAGAGCAGGTGGGCAGAGGGAGGGAGTGGAAGCGTGAAGTCACTGTGAGTTCTTACCATGAGGGTGTGGGTTAGCACTCCCTGGTTTTGAAGAGGAGGAACTTCATTGCTTAGATCTCTGTATTCTCTGGAACTGCTGTCTGGGGGGCCTGCTTCCCCGGGGTCTGGGCTGAGCTGACCTGGAGGCGGCAGGAAAGGACCAGTGCTTGGAGGGGCAATGCCTACTGAACCTCTGTGGCTGGACCTGCAAGATGCCTTTAACTGTCTGCATAGATTTAGCTTTTTCTTCCTTCTTTTTAAGACCTCCTCTGCCTTGGTGCCAAATGCGTTGTCTTTGTGCAGTGGTGCGTCCAATAATTTGGATTTGACATGGTCTGGCAAGGGCTGTTCCTTTAACCAAGCATGCCTTCTAAGGACAGAACCAGTGACTGCTGCCCTGCAAGATGCTTCTAGGGTGTCAAAACCACATTGTAAGGTGTGCTTAGTTACTTGACTTGCAGAATGTATTAACTCTTGTAATTCTATTTTTTGCTCACGCAGGAAAAGAAGATATTTTTTGTTTGAGGAGTTCCACGGTATGATATTTCAGCATATGGAACTGACAATTTAGTGCTCTAATAGCAAGAGTAGCAGAGGCGTATACTTTTTTACCCCATCTGTCTAATGCTCGGGAATCCCTATCTGAGGGGGTGGGATTCTTAGCAGAGGTTGCTTTAATTCCTTTAGGTCCTTGAGAGATAACCTCGGGGTCAGCAGTAGGATTTTTGAATAGAAATTTGTGAGAGTCAAGGACTCTATAGTACATCTCTGGTTTCCTGGGAGCAGGAGGGAGGGTGTCAGGAGTCAAACTAGATTCCATAAAAACATCATCCACAACATCCAGGACAGGAGGAATGGCCAGAGGGCTGTGCTGTGGAAGATCTAGGAATTTCTAAAGTCTCTTTTTTGACAGAGGATAGTCCTGACATTCCTATTGGAAATGTTCCCTTAAAGTATGCAAGGTTTCCCCAAAGGAAAAGTTCTCGGGTGGAGAGGCTGAAGGGATGGATTCCTCTGCATCAGAATCCTAATAAGCTGAGGGGGGTTGCATATTTTCATAATCAGATGCATCAGAGTCATCGGACTCCTGTTCAGATAAAACTACTGTGGACAAGTCTCTTTCTTCTGAAAGGGGTAGCCTGGCTTCTCCTGATAAGCATTATAAGGTCTTCCGCCATTTTAAGCATCTGAGACTGAGGTAAGGAAGCAGGTGCCTGAGATTTGGTCATCGGTTTCTTGGGTGTTATTTGTACCCTGGGCCTTAGAAACTCGGTAGTTTTCGAAAGAACGGTAGACGCAAAAGAAGTCATCGGTTTGTGTCGAGAATTAGTAGTGCGAAGTACTTCCTCAGAAGCCGGTGCCTGCTCAGCAGCTCCAGACCCATCCAAGGTAGAGACATCCGCAGGACCCTTAGTCAATGAAGAGTCTCGCGGCATACCAGACTCCGAAATGGTCTCAGTAGCAGCCTGCGAATCCAAAGAAGCGGGCATCAGGGGCTGGGAAAGTGCCTCACTGAGGACCAGAGAACTGACGACTAGCTTAACGGAAGCGTTATCGGCAGTTTTGGACCTGTGCGGTCTGTCTCTGTCTTTAACTTTACGTTTTTTCGGAAGATCTGCTGTCGGATGGCTTACCAAAGCCATATCAGAATTCAAGGACTGACAGCGAAAATATCTAGCTACAATAAGGGCCCGATGACGTATAGTTCTGATGTTAAACAGAGCACAAAAGCGAAAGAGTGGGACATTGTGATCTGGACCTAAGCAAGTGACGCAGTAGGAATGAAAATTTCGGTGTGCTATTTGCTTTCCACAGGCGAGACAATTGTTAACTTTTTCTGACATCGGTTAGAGAAAGAAAAAAGGATCCCCAACGGAGTACTTAACTTCAGGAGACTTCAATTTCGGAAACGAAAAACTCAGTTAGTGACCGAACGGCACTCATACGAACTGCTTCTGCTTCGGGCTCCTCGACAAGAAAGACTGATGTAATGGCGTCGGCTACCTTAATTTATAACACTGACGACCTGATGTCAGTCCTGGAGCGACGGCAACCAAGCAGAAATACTAAGCCTCTGGTATTTGGGACAACTGAGGGCTACCCTGGCAGGGATAACCCCAATGTGATGGCTGCAACAGTGAAACACGAAGAACATCATATGTTCCCAGATTGTATGGAACCTGGTGATATTTCTGAAGAACCAGTTATAGGAACAAATGTGGTACATGCTTAGGTAAAGTTACTCAGAATAAACAATAACCGGGGGGGGGGGGGTGATTTTAAGGCAGCAAATGACTGAGTTACATTCTCACAGCTGTAAATGCAAATTCTCTCCTCTAATTCCAAGGCTGACCTTGCCTGTCTAAATGATTAGTGATATTATAAGAATACACCTTCTTGGTTGATTTCTATTTTTTTCATGTCTTTTTTGTAATGTTATGTGACTGTCTTTATATTTATGCCTAGCTATAAAACATGCACAATGCACTATAGGCATCTAGTAACAAGGATGGACTCTAATTCTGTTATAAAGCAGTTATAACTGTAGGCAACAGTAATGGAAACGCTTCACTGTGATGCGACTGCGTAGCTAAAGAAATCCCTTCTCTTCTCCTTCTTTGCATTTGAATCAGACTGTTGTACACAGGTTCACGGGTATTAATGTCAGAGACAGAAGGTTATGATTAGGTGGCCATCATATAGTCTCCTTCCTAATTTACACAGGGATGTAAGACATCACAACACGCTTCTAAGGAAACCATAGTCATTCACGCCTGCAGTAGTGAACAGATGTGTGCCAATTCATAAAGATAAATGAATGACAGTGTAGAGGATGTTATTCACGGCGCTATTTTTCACAGTAGACAGAAATTTGTTGTACTCCTTTTCTGTAGTTATTCACAGCCCGGAGTTAAAAAGCTGCATGACCCAGATTTTCTGACAGCCACAGGCAGAAATGCAGCTGAGTTTATACCGATTACCTAAAGCAATGTATAATGCAGTATTTGTTGTCACTGATTCCAGATACCACTGTATGAAATCTATTCATCAGGCACTTGTCTTTTTTAGAATAAAAGTTAGCAAAATAAAACTCCCCTACAGACTAACATGACTAAAACATTACCATTTTATTAGCAATTTTACAAACCTTATATTTTATACTTCAAAATCCTAGGCTTAAGAAAGCAACTGCATGCTCACTGTTTCATTTTAGTCAGAAATGCCAACTTTGCACCATTCCACTTTTACTAAAAAAGACAAGATGTCTTCAAATGTAAATCACATTTCAGATACAAGACTAGAAGACAGCATGTTTACAGCATACCTCTCAACCTCTTAGAGCAAGAAATCCGGACAAAGCCATAAATAAAAGTAGAACAAAGGCCCAAAAATAGGGACAATTTTAAATATTGCTTTTGCAAACTTAGAAAGTTGATAGAATAACAGGTTTTACAAAGCTGGTACGTAAAAATCAACTACCAATCATTAGCAGACCGGAGTTCCGCTGTGGCGACCCCTAACCGGGAAAAGCCTAAAGACACAAACATTAGCATTAATTTTCTGAAGCATATGAAGTCCGAAACTCAAACATCTGTCATTATTTTCTAACTTCAGTCTTTAATAATCTCTCTATGGGTTCACCCAAACTATTACCTCCCCTACTAGAATAAACAAGACTAATAAGAAAGAAAGCACCTTAGATTGGATACTTATAAATAATCAACCCCAGACTTATGAAGCCGGAACCCTCCGTGATGACATAAGCGACCACTCACTAACCTACACCATCAGGCTCAAAACCAATCCACCCATTCAACCCATATTTAGGGCAATCAGAACCAAGACAAAATTCAGCTTAGATCTATTCCTAAGTGAACTTAACTCATGTAATTGGTCCCCGTTAAACACCTGTCTCTTGATGAAGCCGTTGATTCCTTTAACACTCATTTCCTAAACGTACTCGACCACCATGCCCCTACCCGCTCTATCAGGATAAGAACTAAATCTGCTCCATGGCTTACTAAGAAAACCAAGCAAAAAATCCGTCTCAGAAATAAATACTGGAATAAATCACGCTTAACTAAAAACCATGCTGACCTCCAAAACTACAAACAACTGAGAAATGAAACAAAAAAAGCTATATTGTCCGATAAAAAAAAACTATTATCTGCAATCTCAGCAGACCCACCATAATAAACCACAAAAGTTCTGGTCAAGTATTAATCAATTATTACATCTTGGTCAATCTATCACACCTAACCCTCAAGGCACTGACAAGGACAATCCTAAACAAACTGCTAATGCCTTTAATACCTTTTTCACCAAAGCAATTCAAACTCTTGCCAGTCAGTTCTCTCCTCAAAACGTAACATCTAATTCTGACTCTAATCCACCTCCTCCATTTCTCTTCCAACCTGTCCCAACAGCATTTATTCTCATCCTTATTCAAAAACTGAAAGCATGCACTCCTTCTGCTGACCAACTACCTGCGGAATACTTACAGTTAGCAGCCAAATCTATTGCTTACCCCATCTCCATTCTCATCAATAGAACCATCACCACTGCTTACCCCAACTCCATACTCATCAATAGAACCATCACCATTGGTTACCCCATCTCCATTCTCATCAATAGAACCATCACCATTGCTTACCCCAACTCCATACTCATCAATAGAACCATCACCACTGGTTACCCCATCTCCATTCTCATCAGTAGAACCATCACCATTGCTTACCCCATCTCCATTCTCACCAATACAGCCATCCCCATTGCTTACCCCAACTCCATACTCATCAATAGAACCGTCACCATTGGTTACCCCATCTCCATTCTCATCAACAGAACCATCACCATTGCTTACCCCATCTCCATTCTCATCAATAGAACCATCACCATTGCTTACCCCAACTCCATACTCATCAATAGAACCATCACCATTGGTTACCCCATCTCCATTCTCATCACTAGAACCATCACCATTGCTTACCCCATCTCCATTCTCATCAATAGAACACTCACCATTGCTTACCCCATCTCCATTCCCATCAATAGAACCATCACCATTGCTTACCCCATCTCCATTCTCATCACTAGAACCATCACCATTGCTTACCCCATCTCCATTCTCATCAATAGAACCATCACCATTGCTTACCCCATCTCCATTCTCATCACTAGAAACATCACCATTGCTTACCCCATCTCCATTCTCATCAATAGAACCATCACCATTGCTTACCCCATCTCCATTTTCATCACTACAACCATCACCATTGCTTACCCCATCTCCATTCTCATCAATAGAACCATCACCATTGCTTACCCCATCTCCATTATCATCAATAGAACCATCACCATTGCTTACCCCACCTCCATTCTCATCAACAGAACCATCACCATTGCTTACCCCATCTCCATTCTCATTACTAGAACCATCACCATTGCTTACCCCATCTCCATACTCATCAATAGAACCATCACCATTGGTTACCCCATCTCCATACTTATTAGTAGAACCATCACCATTGCTTACCCCATCTCCAGTCTCATCAATAGAACCATCACCATTGCTTACCCCATCTCCATACTCATCAATAGAACCATCACCATTGCTTACCCCATCTCCATTCTTATCAATAGAACCATCACCATTGCTTACCCCATCTCCATTCTCATCACTAGAACCATCACCATCGCTTACCCCATCTCCATTCTCATCAATAGAACCATAACCATTGCTTACCCCATCTCCATTCTCATCACTAGAACCATCACCATTGCTTACCCCATCTCCATTCTCATCAACAGAACCATCACCATTGGTTACCCCACCTCCATTCTCATCAATAGAACCATCACCATTGCTTACCCCATCTCCATTCTCATCACTAGAACCATCACCATTGATTGTCCCATCTCCATTCTCATCACAAGAACCATCACCATTGCTTACCCCATCTCCATACTCATCAATAGAACCATCACCATTGCTTACCCCATCTCCATTCTCATCACTAGAACCATCACCATTGCTTACCCCATCTCCATTCCCACCAATAGAACCATCACCATTGCTTACCCCATCTCCATTCTCATCAATAGTACCATCACTGAAGGATATATCCCCAAACTTTGGAAAGTCTCTCATATTATTCCCCTTCATAAGGGGGGAGACTCCACTGAACTCTCCAACTATCGTCCCATAGCCCTACTTTCTCCTTTATCTAAAATCATGGAAAGATGTATCCACAGGCAATTGCTAGACCACCTTCTCCATAATAACCTGCTTTCCAACTCCCAATATGGGATCCGACCTTCCCATAGCACAACTACTGCCCTCCTTTCCTTTATTGACCGTAATCTTAACATGCTTTCCTCTGCACTTTTCATAGACCTGTCCAAGGCTTTTGACATGGTAAATCACAATATACTCAAACGTTCTCAAATCTCTGTCTCTCAACCCACTAGCTATAAAATGGTTCCATTCCTACTTAAATAACAGACATCAAGCTGTGCTCTGGAACACCGTTCTTTCTACCCATCTACCTGTTAATATTGGTATCCCTCAAGGGTCCATACTGGGCCCTCTTCTGTTTTCTATATTCATCAGTGACCTTCACCAAGTAGTTCCCCAAGCTACATGTATACAATACGCAGATGACTCCACACTTATATGCTCAGCCACATCTGTTTCACAACTTCACTCCCTTTCTCAAAACATATTTAACTCTGTAGAACTATGGTTTACAAAGCGCTGTCTCCTATTAAACCCTAAAAAAACTAAACTTCTCCTTTTTACACCTACCAGTAAATCTCCCCCAATTGACTTCACTGTAACATCCAATAATGGTACACTTATATCCCAAGATCTTACTACCAAACTACTAGGTATCACCATAGACAACAACCTAAACTTTGATGCCCATATCAACAACATTCTGAAAACTACTAATAAAAAATAGGCTCTCTTTATAGGATCAAACCCTTCCTCACTCCTGCAACTAGAATAACTATTGCCCACACCCATCTAATCTGCACCCTTCTTTATGCCTCACCCATATTTACCAATCTGTCAAAAAATAACCTTAAGAAACTAGAAAACTCCTATAATAACATAGCCAAGTTTGCCACAGGTAACCCATACAAAACACACAACTGTATTAATCTAAAGAATTACAGCAGCAGCTGAAATTTAATCAACTGGCCATTGTCCACAAAATACTTTATCAACCTGCCAAAACACCCATCCTAACTAACCTTATTCACCCCTATGATAACCTGAAGTCCCTAAGATCTTCACAAAAACTTCTTGTATATATCAATAAATCAAACAATAGAGCTGGAGACTCTCTTTTTTCTAATTCTATTGGAAAAACCTGGAACCTACTTCCCTCTGAACTTACCACACTTCCCTCTATTACTCTGTTTAAAAATAAACTTAAGCTCTTCCTGAAAACATATTGGATGTGCCCCTGTACTAAACCTGACTGACCAACTTACCCCTTATTACTTGAATCAACCTTACATTCTCATCTCTGAAACGATTTCATCTTAACAACTTTATGCTTCCTCTTCATCATAGTCTTACTTCTTACTCGGTTCTCTAACAAGTGTAACATATTACTTCTAGATGTATTACTGTCAAAAGAAAAATTCAAGCGAGTCACATCTGCCTCAGGTGATGAAAATTTCCTTTATTAACTGCTAACCAGATTACAGCAACATGTTGGCCAAGATGATCTCAATCTGATCAGCTTGGTTACTGACATCAACTTTTATACTTTCCTGTTACCAGCCAAAATAGCTCTTGTTACATTTCTAACAGTTGACAGTTGGCTATGAAAAACATCTAGGATCACAATTTACCTCAGAAAAGAATGCTTTACCTCAAAACCACAGCTTGTGTAGAACGTTTACCTAAAAACCACAGTGGTAGCTGGAATTTTCCAGAGCCTGCCTCAGTAAATTAACTCTTATTCAGAAGTATAGAAAACAGGTGTTATTCAAGTTCATAAGCAAACTACATCTATCATAGATAAAGCCCATCTTTAATAAACATGGTTCAATGACCTTTTCTTACCAACACTTCAGCAAATAGCATATTCATTTTGATAGATGGGAGAAAGAGACAAATAGTATGTTTTAAAACTTTTTCTCTTAACATTTCCCCCCTCAAAACACTTTTATTCATCTTTTTTATTTCAGCAATATATGGTAAAAACTAAGTTTTTCTTTGCATACATTACTTCATAAAGACAAACTTTTAAACTTCAAAACATTTGCAAAAGTCACATTTCAATGTATTCACTTTCACCAGTCTGTTGCAACTGCTGGTACATCGTTTTCGTAACAGCAGTATCAACCAGTCTTTGTAGAAGACCTCTGATACAGGGTATACAACAGCAACCACATACCACCACGATAGCCACAGCGACTCTGACGGACACCAGGAAACTGCTGATGAGATGACTCCATTTTCCAAACCACGCTTGTAGAAAGTCTGTAAAGGGATTATTTACCCCAGAGTTCTCTGCCAATTCTTCGGATAACATCTCCAAACCTTTCAAAGCTCGAGTGATGCTCCCATCAGGGGCAGTGTTATTCGAAATATATGTACAACAGAAAGTCCCAAACATCTTGCAAACTCCTCCTTCTTTGGCCAGGAGCATATCCAACACAATTCGATTCTGCCATGCCACCTGCGAAGTGGCCTCCAGTTGTTCAGCAATACCTTTTAATGCATCTTTGGTATAGTTCACAAAATGCTGCTGGTTATAGTAAATGTAGTTGATCCAGTCCACATTCTTATTGGGTTGAATCCAGACAAAGATGGATGCAAAACCAGCTGCTATTTGGTTTATTGCTTTGCATTCATCAGGCACGCCTCTTGGTACGCCAATGCTATCAATGTAGACACTGCTATCGAAGGATTGCTTCGGTGCTTCTCTTTTTCTCTTATTCAACCCCCTCTGCTTTATTTCAGGTTCTCTTACGAAATTGCTTGCTGGAACTGGGAAAATGTAGAACGGCAGAATCAATTTTGCAAGTGCACAAGTTCCCTTCCAGGGAATCGTAAGCCTTGATCCGAGTTTGTTGTCTCCACATAACCACCATACGTCTGCCAAACTATGAGTTTGGTTCTCCAGAAATGGATTTTCATTGCCATTCACAGTAACATTGCAATAATTCTGTCCCATATTGCCATAATTCTTTCCTGTGCCATCTCTGGAAATGCACATATACGAACCTGGATAAGAGATTGCTGTAGGCAGTTTCTCAACTTTGCTTATGACTGGAAAACGCTGGGTTTCATCTTTGCATTTATCTTCGGTTTTGTTGAAGAACAGACACGTCAGATTACCTTCAGCTTGCATCAATGGGACTGTCGCTAATTGCTGTTTACCTTCAGCACAAGAAACACAGTTTTCGCGATGTGCCTCTCGGGTACTATATCTAACCCAAGATAACCATTCATTATGGTGTACGAATCCCGTCTCGAGTAACAACTGTTCTTCCTCTGTGAAGGCAAAATCTGCTTTACTTGTAGCATTTTTAAGGCTTTGCACTTTAAGTTGGAAAGTCCCCAAAGGATCAGTTCCAACTGGAAGAGACACTCCGATTCCATAAACTCCTGAATCACTTTCTTTTGGTGACACGATGGTTATAGTAATCACTTCAGTACCTTGGAAATGCGCAATTGTTATTCTTTGTTGTCTGCTTTTATCTTTCTCTGGTATCACTGCACCACTTGTTTCCCATCCATTCACATCTGTTGACCACCAAACATCTGACCAGGACGTACAGTCTCGATTGCACAAGTATTTTGCATGAGTCAAGAAATCATTATTGTTCCATTTAGCACAGTCCAAAATTCCTTCACAAAGTTTCACCTTAAACACAGTAG
Source organism: Protopterus annectens (assembly GCF_019279795.1). NCBI lineage: Eukaryota > Metazoa > Chordata > Ceratodontiformes > Protopteridae > Protopterus > Protopterus annectens. Next base: position 66,465,759 of record NC_056750.1, on the reverse strand, counting down.
TAACACCTGCTTGCGCTTGCAGCACCACCATTCCTTTTTCTCTCACAACTGTTCCTTCTCGTATGGACATATTTACTTTCGCCAACAAAATCATCACGTAACAGTTCAAGTACCAGTTGAACATGGCCATCCTTCCTTTGTAGTCGGACTTTGCGTTCAGGGGTCCGATGGAGTCTGACCAACATCAAAGGTAGAAGGAAAAGTCTTTACAGTGGGTGATATGAATCCACGAAGTCCTCTCTGCGATCTTTACAGCCATAGGTGTTGAGATAAGTACTTGATATGGGCCTTCCCACCTGGGGGATGACCAGTTCTTTCTCTTCACAATTCGGATCCACACCCAGTCCCCGGGTGCCACGCTTAACAAGGCTTCGCCTCTGGAATCTGCAAAGGAGTCATCGGTTACAAGAGACTTGACATTTAGCAGCTTCTTCATATAATCCGCCAGATCCTCACCCCCCTCATGTTCCGCTGGCAACAATCCTTGCCACTGTAGGACGTAATATGGTCTCCCAAACAAAAGTTCAAATGGTGTAAGTCCTTTGTAGGAGGGTGAGATTCGCATGTACAGGAGTGCTAATGGAAGGCATGCAGTCCAGGATCTATGCGTTTCTGCCATCAGTTTGCGGAGCTTAACTTCTGAACAATCTGGTTAACAAAATGAGACCCATTATCACTGTAAATGCGTCTTGGTAAACCAAATCGGGAAATTATTTCTGTAATCAAAAGCTTAGCTACTGTGTGTGCATCAGGATGTTTTACTGGAAAAGCTTCTACCCACTTAGAAAAAGCATCAATTATGACTAGACAAAACTTTTTTTTCCTTCTGAGGGTGTCAACTCAATAAAGTCCATACAGAGTGTGTGGAATGGATATGGAGGGGTAGGGAATGCCTGCTGAGATTTCTTAACTCCCCCTTGAGCATGATACTTTGCACATAATAAACAAGATAAACAGAATTGCTTTGCATAAGTTGAAAATCCTTTACACCAAAACACCTTAGACACTATTTGAACCATTGTCTGTACTCCTACATGGGCAGGTCCATGGCTAACCAATGCAGCATACCTAAACAGGTTTGAGGGTAATACCATTTTGCCATCTGATGCCCTATACAACCCATCCTGTTGAGTGATACCATATTTTACCCAACGACATTTTTCCTTCTGTGTCGTCAATGTTTGCATTACTTTTAGTGTCTCTAAGTCTAAGAGGTGTCCGGGCTCCAAATCATTATCATGTAAAAGCAAATCATTTTCTTGAGCTGCCTTTTTTGCAGCCATATCAGCAAGTGCATTTCCCCTGGAGACAGGATCTTTTCTGTTGGTATGTGCGGAACATTTACATATCGCTATCTGAAGTGGTAATTGCACTGCATCTAACAACTGTAAAATTAAATCTCTGTGATTTATTGGTTTGCCTGTCACAGTAACCATTCCTCTATTCTTCCATTGTTGGGCGAAAGCATGCACAGTGGAGAAAGCATACTGACTATCTGTATAAATTGTCACTTTTTTACCCTCCCCTAAGGTACAAGCTCGAGTCAAAGCCACTAATTCAGCTGCTTGGGCAGAATAAATGTTTGACAATCCTTTTGCTTCCAAAACTTCAGGTTATCTTATCTTGCAAAAGTATAGTAGCTACTGAATGTGGAACTCGCAATTTTAATGGGTGGAACAAAACTAATGATGCTGAGGCTTGCACTGACATGGCAGCTGCCACTACAGTTTGAACACAATGCGGCAACGCCCTTGCAACAGGATCTAATCTGAAGGAATAAAAAGCTATCAGTCTCTGTTTATCCCCATGTACTTGTACCAGAACCGAAGTCATATATCCTCCCTTACAATTAACCATTTCTACAAACTGCTTAGAATAGTTCGGAAAACCCAAAACAGAGGATCCTGCTCTCAATTGCTTAACTCTATTAAATGCTTGTATTGCCTTATCTGTCCACTGTATATTACTTTTAGCTGCCATGGGAGTGTCATAGATCAGTGCGGTCAATGGCCCTACTTCTAAAGCATAATTAGGAATCCAACTTCTACAAAAATTAGTCACACCTAAAAACGACATCATCTCCCGCTTAGTCGTAGGCATAGGTGCTTCAAGAATTGCTTGTTTTCTTTTATTTTCCAATTGTCTACCTTCCTGCGAGATTAAATAACCCAAGTACTTTACTTGTGCTTTCCACAATTGTAACTTCTCTTTATTTTAAAAAAGTAAGAAGGGCTAGTGTATCCTTTTTACAACTTTCCTGCGTGGGTGAGGCCAATAAAATATCATCTACATACAACAGGACCTGGCTTCCCTCTGGGGGAACAAAGTGAGCTAAATTCGCAGCCATTTCTTGTGCGAATATTGTCGGACTCTCACAATAACCCTGTGGCAATCTGGTGTAGGTGTATCTTTTACCTTGGAAAGTGAATGCAAACCAAAATCTACTCTCCTTGTGTAGTGGTATGGAGAAAAAGGCATTGCAGAAAAATATCTGTGCTGAGGTAATAAATCATTAAGTAATGTATAAGGGTCAGGGACCACCGGTGCTCTTGGGATCACAGCTGAATTAACTGCTTGTAAATTCTGAACCAACCTCCATGACCCATCCGGTTTCTTTACAGGAAACAATGGAGTACTGCAGGGTGAATCTGGACATTCAACAAGAATTCCTACCTGTTTTAGCTGCTCGATAACTGGCTTAATTCCTTCCTCCGCTTGTTTACTTAACGGGTATTGGTGCTTACGAGGTCTAAAACCTGACTTTGGAGTTATACAAACTTCACCTGCTGTTTTCATCAGTCCCACATCCCCTTTACCTTTTGACCATAAATCTACAGGTAAGGCACTTAACGCACTATCTTCCTCTTGAGTTAGGAGGATTTGTCATGCCATTTCTGTTTTGTCATCCCTGAGGTGCACACTTGGTCGTGCCCAAGTCACCCAATTTAATCTTTGTACCTGGATCTGTTGATCTTTCAACTGACTTTCAGACATTGTGTCCCAAATCGTTACCTTTTTCGCCAAATCTACCCAATGTGTCCCCACTGCTTTAGTAACTGAAACATGCGGTCTATAACTTGAGCGATATAAAGAACTCATTTCCTTAGTCAAAGTACAGGTTACTACTGTATTACCTTGCGTATCCCAAAACATATCATTCAAAATTATCCTTGCACACTTGTGCTTAAAGAATTCTTTTTCAAATTCTTTATCCGGACCAAGGGCCTTATAGAACATTGTACAATGTAAGTGCGCCGCAACCTGCGGTGACCCGCTCCTAGACTTACTTAGAGCTAGACTGATCAACTCTGTATCAACCCTCCCCGTGCCGTCTGAAATCAAGTCAAATTCTTTATCTGGACCAAGGGCCTTATAGAACATAGTACAATGTAAGTGCGCCGCAACCTGCGGTGACCCGCTCCTAGATTTACTTAGAGCTAGATTGATCAACTCTGTATCAACCCTCCCTGGGCCGTCTGAAATCAAGTCTAGGCTATACCAGTAAAACAAGTCTTGTACTCCCTGTACTACTAAGCCATCCGCTAACCTTTTTGCCTCAATACCCTTAGGTGTGGGAACTGCCGCTATTCCAAACACATGCATCAAATCTCTTCCCAGCAAATTAACTGCACAAACTTTTGATATAATTACCCTACACCTAACAGTTTGGTTTGTTTGCGGATCTGTGAACAGTAGAGGATGAGACAGTGGTTCCTTATAAATTTTCCCGTTTGCCGCTTTTACAAGGACAAACTCATCTGTTTCGCAGTTCGGAGGCAGAACTGCTGGACCCAAAAGTGTACGGGATGCATCTGAATCACATAAAAACTCCACTTTCTGTCCCTCAACCAAAAACTCTATCATGGGTTTCTGATCTAGATGCATAGCAATACCCAAATTTGCCAGGTTTATGACTTCACAGTCACAATCCCGCCCTTCCATTAGAGTGTTTCTGACATTCATCGTAGAGAGTGTCTGCCTCTTCACTATCCCCATAATGAAGATGGCGCCTTTCTTTACTATCATATAGTCATGCGGAGCCCTTGTTCGTAAGCTATGGGGGATGTTGCCACTTTTCATAGTCGGCAGCGAAGTGCCCACGTCTACCGCATTTAAAACATTCTCCACGTTTTAACCTTTCCCTATAGGCTGAATGTCCACCCGGTTCATTTAACGTGTCCCATTGCGGGTCCCCACGTTTTTTTTACGCCACCACGGCGCCCTTGCCCCCTTTGGTCCTGTACTAAGAATATCCCACCATCATCCCCTACTGCCAACACTTGTACTTTCTTTTTCTTTTTTAGATTAAAATGTCGCTCAGCATGTCGTGCATAGTCAAACAAAGGTTGCAGTCTACATGTTCTATGATCTACCCTGTGCTTAGTAATAAAACTACTTATCGGAGCCTTACAACCTTTAAGGAAAGCATTTTTTAATTGCTGTTCATATGGACTATCATTAGTCTGATCCTGCGGAATCATCATTCCACAATGGTTATTGAACACTTCTGTCAGTCTTACAATATAATGATCTACAGATTCATCATCATTTTGGATGCACTGATTTATTACTGTCCAATCTGCTCTTGGACGCCACTTATCAGAAATTCTCTTTAACAGATCAGTGACTCGTGTGTCTAACACCCCAGAATTATGCTTTAATGTAGTGCCATCATCTGCCTTACATGTCCAAGTACCACAAACTAAGTGCCAATCTGGACCTAAGATTTGTCGCACTACTTGTTATACTTCTAAACCATTTAAATGATTAACGCATACCAACTATGTCCTCAGAAAACTTTTGAAAATTAACCTTGGGGTGAGGAATACCATCTGTAGCTCGTTTTATATCCTCTCTAGCCCAGGGACGATAAACTAAAATAGTTGGTTCTTGTCCAATATCTCCTGCTTGTGGGTTTGCAACTTGTATTAAGGGAAGAGCTTCTGAATGGTCAGAAAGTTTAATAGTCCAACGTCCTTGCCCTGCTGGTCCTGATCTTAACTGCATAGGTTGGTCTACCTGTTGCAAAGCAACTTTAGGTACTACGGGAATTTGTGGGTAAATTGGAGGGGTCACAACATTTCCTTGAGCAGCTAATAACCCACCCTGCTTTACAGATCCCACATAAACAGACTGATATTGAGGAGGTTCCCCCGGTATGGCAGCAGCAATTTCACCATACGGTGGGGCGGTTGCCTGCCTTTGTACTGCACAAACTGTGTGCTCATCCTCTTTATCTAAAAATAAAGCTACTTTTCCACTTGGCACCAATGATCCCTTTTGATTTATTTTCTCTTTTTCCTGACACTGTTTTTCTTTTATAGCTCGTTTATTTGCTTCTTCTAACCATTTTGTGCTTGGGAAATCCCAATTGTCTCTGCTTTTTAGTTCTAGTTCCTGCATCCTTTTTCAAATCTCTAACCAATTTTGCACAGGCATTCTTATTCAGTGTGCCATCAAAATCATATTTCAACTTCCACTTCTCAAAAATTTAACATTATTTTTGTTTAAACTTTTCATATACTTAGCATCAACATTTAAACAGGCATCACTCTCACACTTGCAGCAACCTGAACCCATGTTTTCCTAGATTTCTTATTTTAGGACTGTATATTTTAGGACTGCATTTCTTATTTTTAGGACCGTATATTTTTGGACTGCATCAAAATTATTTTTACAGGGCTTATTACAAAATGGGGCTATCTTAACGGGGATCCTAACAAAATAATCTTAATAATTATTCCTACCCACCCTTAACTAAAAATAAAACCCTTAGCTAAAAATAAAACCCCCGTCGACAAGGTTAAATTAAATAAAAAGAAAAAAAAGGTATTTTCATCCTACCTGAACCAGATGAGACTCTGTTTCCCCTTTTTGGTTCGGAAACCGTCCCTCAGATAGGGATCAGAGAGCGGCCGGCCTCTTTCCAACGACAAATCAGTTGGAGGGCTTTCCGTCGAGGGAATCTTAAGATGAGAAATCCTCACCTGCGCAGGTTTTTCGGTCTCTCTGTCGGTCTGATCCGTATCTTCGTAGAGGTTTCTGGTCCGAAGGACCAAAATGTCAGAAGAAAAATTCAAGCGAGTCACATCTGCCTCAGGTGATGAAAATTTCCTTTATTAACTGCTAACCAGATTACAGCAACATGTTGGCCAAGATGATCTCAATCTGATCAGCTTGGTTACTGACATCAACTTTTATACTTTCCTGTTACTAGCCAAAATAGCTCTTGTTACATTTCTAACAGTTGACAGTTGGCTATGAAAAACATCTAGGATCACAATTCACCTCAGAAAAGAATGCTTTACCTCAAAACCATAGCTAGTGTAGAACATTTACCTCAAAACCACAGTGGTAGCTGGAATTTTCCAGAGCCTGCCTCAGTAAATTAACTCTTATTCAGAAGTATAGAAAACAGGTGTTATTCAAGTTCATAAGCAAACTACATCTATCATAGATAAAGCCCATCTTTAATAAACATGGTTCAATGACCTTTTCTTACCAACACTTCAGCAAATAGCATATTCATTTTGCTAGATGGGAGAAAGAGACAAATAATAGTATGTTTTAAAACTTTTTCTCTTAACAATTACTTAACTGCATCTCCCTTTCACTCTCCTTCATCTTCCTTTCTTATCTACATCTATACTAGATTTTCTTTCTTTTCTTAGCTAGAATTCTTTAGCAACAATTAAATGTATAATCAAACCCAGCAAGCCAATGCAGCAAAAATTCCAGGAAGTGGATCCGAGCACAATTCACAGCGTTTATTAGACAATATAAAACGGAGAAATTTCAGGTTAAGCGCTTTCATCCATGTATACAGACTTCTTCAGAACGTATTCACAACAATCACTCACCCTTAAATACATAAGAAAAGCCCGCCTTTAACCACAATCATTCAATTAACCACATTAAATATCTTAAATAAAACTGTTTTAAAAGTTTCACATTCATATATCCTATATAATATATATTTTACTGTAACAAGGACGATATAAAATGCAATGCAATATGCAATAAATTATTTACAACAGTCCTGTTATACTCAATATATCTAATGTCTGACAATTGTTGAACAATTATGTCTGATGTTATTAACCTTAATATGGCAAAACATGTATATTGTATAACAATATATTTCTTACTTAAAAAGTTGAATACTATATTAACTACATTCATTAAGACAGTAAAATGCATTACCCCTAATTATAATACTCTATAAAGTAGTATACCCTATTGTATTACAATATTTAAAATATTTAAAATTCCATATACATTTGAACAATCTATAGGATTTCACTAAAAATTGCAAAAATACAAAAACAGAAATGTATCAGATGTGGATATAAACATAACCATATTTTGCCAGGAAACTAACTGCTATATTGGGTTATACCCTCACTAAGGGTTTAGTGGGAATCATTTCATTAAGTCCAGGTGGTACAGCTGCATTTAATCGTATCTGCCATTTCACTTCCTTTTCACCCACTATTGCCTTAATATTTCCTCCTCTAGGATTGGGTCTCACCACTTCTAAAATGGCAAACTTAAAACCTGTACAACCTTGATTATTTATCAAATGTCTAGATAACGCATTATTGGTATCGAGTTTCCTAATACAATACAAGTGATCATAGATTCTATTTTTCAAGTGTCTGTCTGTTTTTCCTACATAGTAATTCAAACAGGTATTACATAAAGCTAAATAAATCAGGTGTTGAGTCTGGCAATTACCGTGGCAAAACTTCACTTTACTTTTAATATTGTTATTCAAAATGATAGATGTCTCTTCAAAAATATAGCTGCAATAATTGCAGTTTCCACATTTTTTAGTGCCTACCTTATTACCATTTCTATTCTTTTGAGAATTATATTTTAGCTCTATAATTCTTTTTAAGTTATTGCCTGTTTTATACACAAAATGAGGTCTACAAGGTACCTTATCCTTTATTGTACCATCACTTGTTAGTATATTCCAATTGGTGTTAATAATCTCCTTCACCTCATTACTGTGTTTACCATATTTTAATATACAGGCTTTGGTGTATTTGTCATCCATCTCACCTTTGTTTGTATTATTATTGTTACTTATCTCGTGGGTGTTATTAAAGCCTATTCCCAATAAAGGAGGGTATTTTTGACCCCATTCATTTGATACATATGTAGTTATGTCATTAATCATGTCTATTGGATATCCCTTTTCCTTAAATAACCCACCAATAAAAGTAAGTTCACTTAACATTACATCCCTTGTTGATGTCATCCTAGCAGCTCTTATGCATTGTCCTTTTACTATGCCACGTTTAGTGTGGTATAGTAAAAGGACATCCTTTGGGACGGAGAAATGGAAGAGCTGACCAATTTCATGTATTATATAAACCATACAACCAACTATCTTAGGTTTACCCATCAGGTGGACACAAAGGGGATTAATTACCTAGATGTCTATATATACAATGATGGGAAATCCTTCCAGTCTAGAATACATAGAAAGGATACTTATAGCAATGGATACCTACATTTTGATAGTGCTCATTCTTACCACACTAAACGTGGCATAGTAAAAGGACAATGCATAAGAGCTGCTAGGATGACATCAACAAGGGATGTAATGTTAAGTGAACTTATTTTTATTGGTGGGTTATTTAAGGAAAAGGGATATCCAATAGACATGATTAATGACATAACTACATATGTATCAAATGAATGGGGTCAAAAATACCCTCCTTTATTGGGAATAGGCTTTAATAACACCCACGAGATAAGTAACAATAATAATACAAACAAAGGTGAGATGGATGACAAATACACCAAAGCCTGTATATTAAAATATGGTAAACACAGTAATGAGGTGAAGGAGATTATTAACACCAATTGGAATATACTAACAAGTGATGGTACAATAAAGGATAAGGTACCTTGTATACCTCATTTTGTGTATAAAACAGGCAATAACTTAAAAAGGAATTATAGAGCTAAAATATAATTCTCAAAAGAATAGAAATGGTAATAAGGTAGGCACTAAAAAATGTGGAAACTGCAATTATTGCAGCTATATTTTTGAAGAGACATCTATCATTTTGAATAACAATATTAAAAGTAAAGTGAAGTTTTGCCACGGTAATTGCCAGACTCAACACCTGATTTATTTAGCTTTATGTAATACCTGTTTGAATTACTATGTAGGAAAAACAGACAGACACTTAAAAATAGAATCTATGATCACTTGTATTGTATTAGGAAACTCGATACCAATAATGCGTTATCTAGACATTTGATAAATAATCAAGGTTGTACAGGTTTTTAATTTGCCATTTTAGAAGTGGTGAGACCCAATCCTAGAGGAGGAAATATTAAGGCAATAGTGGGTGAAAAGGAAGTGAAATGGCAGATACGATTAAATGCAGCTGTACCACCTGGACTTAATGAAATGATTCCCACTAAACCCTTAGTGAGGGTATAACCCAATATAGCAGTTAGTTTCCTGGCAAAATATGGTTATGTTTATATCCACATCTGATACATTTCTGTTTTTGTATTTTTGCAATTTTTAGTGAAATCCTATAGATTGTTCAAATGTATATGGAATTTTAAATATTTTAAATATTGTAATACAATAGGGTATACTACTTTATAGAGTATTATAATTAGGGGTAATGCATTTTACTGTCTTAATGAATGTAGTTAATGTAGTATTCAACTTTTTAAGTAAGAAACATATTGTTATACAATATACATGTTTTGCCATATAAGGTTAATAACATCAGACATAATTGTTCAACAATTGTCAGACATTAGATATATTGAGTATAACAGGACTGTTGTAAATCATTTATTGCATATTGCATTGCATTTTATATCGTCCTTGTTACAGTAAAATATATATTATGTAGGATATATGAATGTGAAACTTTTAAAACAGTCTTATTTAAGATAATTAATGTGGTTAATTGAATGATTGTGGTTAAAGGCAGGCTTTTCTTATGTATTTAAGGGTGAGTGATTGTTGTGAATACGTTCTGAAGAAGTCTGTATACATGGATGAAAGCGCTTAACCTGAAATTTCTCCGTTTTATATTGTCTAATAAACGCTGTGAATTGTGCTTGGATCCACTTCCTGGAATTTTTGCTGCATTGGCTTGCTGGGTTTGATTATACTGTTGGAATCCAGGATTTATCTTGAAACAATTAAATGTAATTTCATATTAATTATACTAAGTCTAGTCAAATATGTGTAGCCTTTTTTATATGTACTTTATAAATTTCCACCTCATATTATTTCTGTTTTCTTTACGGAAAATATATTTGCATTCTAAACATGTACTTCTGTAGATGTGATCTTTATTTGAAATGTGTGGAGCTTTTCTCCCCGGGCCTCTACTGAAAATGGACATATATCCAGCTAGACTAGCCCGGTCAACAAATGTAAAATAAATAAAATAAATAAATTTGCCACTAATTTCCCAGAAAACCAAGATTTTATGAAAAATGGACCAAAAAATCTGGGCATTCTACAAAAATCTGTAGAGTTGAGAGGTATGGTTTGCAGTTACACTGTGCTAGATCTCTGGGATGTTTATAAAAAAAAGATTTTTACTTATTTGATTTGTTCAGACTCAAATAATGATGCAAACATTGTTTACATGTCATCTGAGTAAGACCATCTCCTGCAGACTCTTTTCAACTGTTACCTAGGCCACAAGGACAAGGGTAAATGCAGTTTATACATGGACTGTTTAGAGAACCAGTTTAACCAGCACTGTTTTGGAAGGTGAGAGTAGCTGATGAAAACTCAAGTGGCCATTAGCAGAACATGCAAACCCCACTCAGAGTAACTGCAGACAAAGGAGTGAACCACAGACCTTAAAGTAGTGCAGTAAATACTTGAACCACAGAGCATTGTGGGACTTCAGTGGCCTAGCTGTCTACAACAGGGCAAGAAAACGCAAAGTCTAAAGTTTAGTTACCTTTGAAAACTGCTGCAGAACTTACAAAGTTGACAGAAAGCAAATGTCATGACAGTTACGTTAGAAAACTGCCCTGGGACTTGCAAAGGTGAGAGTAAGCAAGGGTCATACCTTGTTGTCCTTTCAGAGATACAAGTGTAGTAAAAGGCTTCACCTGTATGGCCTACAGTAAATGTTAATGACTTTGGAAAGGAAAACCTGTTTAACAGCAGAAGAGGTAGCTGCAGAAGGCATCTCTATAAAAACAGTTACATATACAACTGTGGCAGACAAAAATACATGTGTATCCATGTAGTATCACTAGGAGAGAAAATGCCCCACCAAAAGACATGGCTTTTAGCCAACAGAATTAATAGCTGGTTCTAGAGTCCAATGAGCTCTACAACCACTGGGAATATTCACAAAAAAGCAGATGTCCTTAGTTTATTATATCTGCTTAAAATGCCAACAAAGGCTTCTGTGGTACATTCTGCAGCCAATAAAATGTACTAAAGCAAAGATGGAGAGATTTTCTATAAATCCCATAAGCTCATTTAAAATTTAAATCTAACCATTGATGAATTAAAAAATGTCCCAAGTGAGCATGATTACTGTTGGTCTGTCAGTACTGATAATGAGCACAAATCAGGTTCTGAAACACTGGCATGTGTAAGTTTGGCCATGTATTAGCAAAGACACAAACAACCTGTTCCTACGTGTTTTAACAATCTCGTATCTAATCTGTCTCTCTTTTTTTCTTTAAAAGGTCAAACACTATGTCTCTGTATCTTTTCATAAGCTCTTATTTAATTTCTCCCTCAAGGCATTTTCTTTTTTTCTGTTCTACCTTCTAAACAGTCCCTTATTTTAATACTCTCTTGTTTTTTTCTGATTTTTTTTTCAATATAATTGCAAAATATCTGCACAGCACTACAGTATGACATACATGTTTGGCTACTCTGGTGAAAAACAGTACAGCAGAATATCCCTTTTTAAGACTTGAAAAAGGCCACTGTTCACTCTGTAATTCTAAAAAATCCAGGTCTATCATTTTACTAGCATTGGTAAGTGATGCCTTGGAAGAGAAATGTTAGCACACGACAGACAATGTCATGGAGAAAACCGTTAAGTGTACAGCACGTGATGTCATGGACAGAATTGTTGGGAGTATAGTAGGCGATGCCTTGGAAAGAATCGTGGGGTATAAACAGATGTCATTCAGAAAATAATTACGGTGTGGTAGGCTGTTTTTCTTTTTCTTCTTTTTTTTTAAGTTTTTATTGGATTTTCAGTTTGTAAAATAATCACAACAATATTTACATTCAGATATTTGTGATCATAAATGAAATTATTTCAACTAAACCTCACACACAAAAGAAAAAACAACTATTTGCAGGAGTGCAGTAGGTTATTTTTCTTAAAGACAATAAACTCTAGGAAAGCAACCGGCATGAGTTTATGGAAAGCAGCATCAGTCAGTTAAAGCTGATCCAGTTTTATTGAAGATGTAAAAACATGACAGGGTATTACTGTCAGATACCTGGAGTTCACCAACGCATTTGCCTCTGTCCCACAGAGGCAGCTGATAGGAAAACCAGACGGGATGAGGGTAGGATCCAGGCTGAGGGACTAGGCTGCTGTGCGGCAGTACACAAAATGCTGTGGCGAGAAGGAGAACATTAGGAATACAGAAGGTGAGCAGTGAATACTACAGAAACCAGTCCCAGGTCTGGTACTCTTTAGTGCATTTTGTTTTCGACTTAATCTAAGAGAACTGAGAACAGGATTAGTACTTTTGCTGATAATATGAAGTACTGCAGGAAGAGACTAACAGAGGATTTGGAAAAGCTGACCCAGCTGACAGAAGAATGAAAATTCTGGTTCAATGAAGACAAATACAAAGAACCAAACTTGGGTTACAAAAACCCTGGTAGGGATTATGCTATAGGTCAAATGGTTTGACGGTATCAGAGCTGGAAAACAATCTCAGAGTGTTCATTACATCTGTATCTGACTAGGACGACAGTAAGAGGGAAGGGAAACAGCAAACAGATTGTTGGGGTATATCCCCTATGAGACAGATTCCAGGAGTAAAGAGGTCATGATTCTAATGTACCCCTGGGCACTGGTCAGGCCTCACCATGACTGCTATGTGCATTTCAAGGCTCTGTACAATGAGAAGGACATTACTACTAGAACTGTGCGTGTGTGTGTGTGTGTGTGTGTGTGTGTGTGTGTGTGTGCGCGCGCGTGTGTGTATGTATGGGAGATGATATAAGCTAGAGACTAAAGGAGCTGGTACATAATGAGACCAGAAGAGATTGGGGGTGGGCTTCATGAGAAACACTCATAAGGTCATGAGAGCCAGATGAGAGGAGGTTTCTCTGAACATGAAAGACAGAGGCGAGGAGAGGAGAGGAGAGGAGAGAAGGGGCGACAGACTGATGGAACTAAACATTCCATGGGTCTTTGAAAGTTCTTCATGGAGAGCTTTGGGGACTAATGGCATGGATCACCAGAACCAGCAGAGGAAACAGAATGCATGTATGTATTCAAGAACCATTGGTACAGGTGGAGAAAGGGTGAGGGGGAGATGGAGACAAGGAAGCGAGAGGAAAGACTGTTCAATGGACTTAAAAAAAACAACAAGGTTAGCTAACTCCCTCCTTGTTTTATTGAAAAAAAAGCTGTCTCTATGCTCTACAAGGCAAGAAAACATCTTCCTATTCAGTCAAACCTACTGACTTTTGCTGAAGAAATAACTGAGCAAATGTACCCTTTACCCAGTTTGCTTTTTAAGTGAAGACCCAGGTTCCACACAGTGCAAATGACAATAAAATACACAAAAGCTCTAGGTGCAAAGTACGTTTGCTTCAGCATAGTAACAACCACTAAAGACTGCAACTCACATCCCATAGACACACAACAGCTATACATAACACAACAATAATAATTCAGACCCTAAAGATTGCAACTTCCATTACATAATCTTCCTAAGTTGCAGAGGTAAACAGCGTCATTGGGTAGTGGTACTTAACCATTATTTCTAAAAACCCTGCAGCCATGCTCAAAAAATAGATGTTCCTTTAGTTTATTTTTGAAACTTTCCAATACTTGCTAATTAGAGACCATATTTACAAAATGCTCTCTCAGATACTGCTAAGCCACAAGGGGTTTTATTCAGTGCTACAGTAGCAGTGCTCCTTCTCAAGAAATAACAGGTTGTGAAAAAAGTGGGCATGTCCTCACAAAAAGCCCGGCCCACTATGCAGGATGGTGCAGTTGCTTGAAAAATATGAACAGGAGGGTGTTTAAGAGGAGTATAGCTCTGGCATTCACGGATGAGGAATCTGACTTTTTACAAAAGGGTAAAATGGCAAATTTCTGTGACCTGAACAAGGTGCCAGGGAGTGACTGCTGGAGAGGATGGCCACAATGGGGATACCATTTTTAAGCAGCACTGCACATGCATTCAGAAGCAGCACTGGGGGGGCTGCAGTTTATACCAAAGTTTAACTGGGTAAGGTTCTTTGTGCTGTCAAGTCTATTCACGTCTTAAAATACAGTGGGTAACCCAGGACAAATCCTAGGTATCTTTGTTTTTCCGTAACAGCAATGAAATTATGAGAAGTAAAGGAGCGAGGTCTCTACTTTAGTCTTTGGGGGTAAACAACAGAAGTAAAGGAGTGAGGTCTCTACTTTAGTTTTTGGGGGTGAACAACAGAAATGCCAATTTCTTAGAGTTAATTGACAACTTGTTTTTTATCAGTCCATTTCCAAAAGTCAGTAAAATCAAACTGAAAGAGGAGCTACCTGAATTCAGTAAGAGGGTATCAACAGAAAACATAAGATCCATAGAAAGGAGGTCTTGTTTTATGTCATTTACAAAAAGAGAGAAAAGCACTATCCCCAGCACTGACAGACCACAGGACATCAACTGGGTGAGAAATGGAGGGCAATATTCAAAGGTAAGGGAAGAAGTTAACCATCAGATATGTGTGCATGTGTGTGTGTGTGTGTGTGTGTGTGTATACATTTGCACGTGTGTGTGCACTTCTATATGTATGTGGGGCAATTTGCAAGCTGTGTTAGCTGCTGGAGGTTGCTTTTACCAGCAGCTTTACTGGCAAACAAATGCACTAGCTGTGTAGATGGTAACTCCTCGTTTAACAGAAGGGAAAAGAAAAAACACCAACAAAGTCCCTGAAAACATACCACAATGCTCAGGCTCCAGGTTTACGAATGACACAGTTTCTGACTAGTGTGATAGCTTTCACACAAGTACTGCAGAAGTCAAATAATGAATCTGATTATTTGGGAGGTGCTGAGTAAGGTTAGCACTTGTCCTTTTCGTCAGGATAGTTCCGATTTGAGCAGTTGTGGCTTGTAAAAATATAAAAAGCAAACATCCCGTCTTCTCTGGTCCCTCTAAATACACCCAAAACTATATTACTATATTTGATGGATATTCATATGATATAAAACAACACAAATACAATGGCTAGGATACAGAAGGCTATCACCGGTGGTAAAACTTAGTCAGTTTTCCTTTGGTGGTAGCCCTTTCTGATTACACGGGCTCACTGCAGTGACTCTACACGGTTTGCACAGTCACTGTGGTGGGCTGTCTCCACATCCATGCTGAATGCAAATGAGACACTCCAGCGCAGTGGCCTAGGCTAATTAGCCATGTGTTCCCCCATCTGTAATGCTTGCATTAAGGGTTTTATGTAGAAAAACAATTCAGAGAATCGCTCAGCTGAGGAAATTAGCATGGCCACCCATGTTAATGAACACAGCCAAAATGATGTGTTCCCCCTTTTACAGAATAAAAGTTATGAAGAGGTAACAGTCTGCTGAGAGGAAGTGGTGCTGGTGTGTGTGTGTGTGTGTGTGTGTGTGTGTGTGTGTGTGTGTGTGTGTGTGTGCATCGATGAAGGAATGCTGCAATACTTCTCAACTCCTCCAGACTAACAAGTAAAGCCTGTATGTGAGGGGAACACTAAACACCAGGGAAACTCTTTGAATATTAGTGTAAGTCACTTAAAAGGTTAATACAACAATAGGCTTTGCAGCATAAAGCATTTTCTGAGAAAGAGTATGAAACTGTAAAACCTGGCATTATTAACTGACTGTCATTTAAGTGGGACGGGGCAAATAAAACAGACAAAATCCAGGGATTTCTATAAAATCAGGGATAGTTTTTGTGTGTGTGTGTTGTGTGTGTGTCTGCGTGTTTGAATGTGTGCATGTGTGTGAGAGAGTGAATGAGGGGGTGCCTATGCCAATGCAATACATGGGCTGCTAGTGGTGATTACAGCATGAAAGCGTTGAATAGTACAAGCAGTGACGTCACCCGATTCAGAGACATGCAAATAAGCCAATAATGAGGTCTTTCCATGTTCATGAATCTCATTTCCCATAATAAATGCAGAAAGTGCCCCTTTTGGCAGCAGCAGTTTCTGCAGATGCAGGAACAGTTTTGTGAATATCGGTCTACACTTCTACAACACTTTAATAACAAAGTGAGCAAATGGCAATGTAGTTCCCCTACAAAATCTTCTCTTCATTCACTCATTCATTCATGTATTTGACTTTGTTAACCAGATGGTTGGACTAGTCTGAAGACGATGTTCACTCATAACCTGAGCCAAAAGGTAGTTAGGTAAAGCAACATACAATACACAGAATGACTACATGCTGAAATACTTACACAGATCTAATAAATTGTACTGTTTACACTTATTTTCAACATAACTGCAGTGAAAACAGTACAAGACAAATAACTCGCACTAAACATTAGAAGAGAAATGAAAATATTGTATAAGTACCTTCCAAAACCACTTTGTTACAAGATAAAGTTAGAGTCAGCTAAACAGAATTACCATAAAAACTGCCTGGCTGTCAGCAATATTGTATAACTTCAGGAAAAACCCTGCGGAAGTGCATCTAAAGACACAACCACCAAGTAGCAGAACATTACCTCCAGGCAAGCCAGGCAAGTAAATACTGAAGGAAAGGAATCCATGCTAGGCTATATAAACCACATACTACCTCGACATGGGACAATCTGCAAAACTGTAGGGCCACCACATTTTTAATTTTATCACTTAGGGGGTTTAAATATCTTCACATTAATCTCGGCATCATCAAACACATGACATTTCTTTTAAGAGTTAAGGTCATCTGCTTAAATCTTTAAAGAAAACGACTGCATTTATTCCTGGGCCTTCAGGTCAAATAATTTTTAAGACATATTGATAAACATGTATTTTAACTTGCATCGTATGTGCATTTTCTCTTTTAAGGCACAAAGTGGGAAATCAGAAGACTGCTGACAACAGAAGCCTGGTGCGCAGCGGTTAACTGTCATCGCACAGATACGGTTCCGTGACACCAGTGTGACTTCCTGAAGGAACGTTGCTGTATGAACGGAACACTATTTGGACACTGCTAACCAGAATCAGAAACGATTAACATCTCTTTGAAAAGGGGAAAAGCAAATAAGCCTGTGACCATGATGTTTATTTTAATGAGTATTATACAATGACTGGCCATTAACATTTAAATACGAGCATGCTTATTGGTCAGCCTGACCAGCATGCCCATTGTAATCAAGCATATACCAATGAAAAAAGTCTGGCCACCCGGACTTTTTCTCATTACTATATGATACACATTTTTACGTTTTCATCTCCATAAAAAATAATAATAAAATGAGAAATCCAGACAGTCCGGAGGTAAAAGAAAGGGAGCTCAAAGAAAATACTAGGAAAATTAGGTACATTATTCAAAACTAAAGAAAAGCCTCCTGATTTTTCCTTTTTATTTTCTCCATCCTATCTCTCTCGTACCTCTAAAGTTTCAACCTTATTAAAAAAAAGGGAGCATCACAGATTTTCCTTTCTCTGTTGCTTCCTTTCCAAAGCACTGATGTACTGCATAAGCATCGGAATGCAAGTCCCATATGCATGCGCAGTAAATAAAAAAAATAATAAAAATAATAAAAAAAAAAAAGCAGCAGGTTATCCAACGAAAGCGGAAGAACACCACAAAGCCATCATACAAAGACATTACTTAAGAAAAGTAAGTCATTTTTTTCTTAAATAATGTCATTACATAACAGTAATAACAGACTCCGTGGTGTGGTATATTCAATCACTCAGGCTTTGCTCTCGTGATTAAACCACACCAACCATGGGTAAATCTTCAATATACTACACCCAAGTTGTTGGTTACTGCTATAATATACAACAAAACAGGGTGTGGGTTAAGTTGCAAGGCTCCCTTCCTAAAGCTATGGAATACTTACTGATACTAACACAGAATATCCAAAGAGCATATGTGACAATAACCTTTTTTTTCTCTTTGATATTGCAAAGAAACACTCCAAAAACCTTCCAACTCCTGCCTCTCTCATTCTTCACAGCTTAATCCAGCTCTCCCTTCTTGCCAGCATTTCACTAACACACACATCATAATCTTCAATTCTGATTACAACTGAAAAGTAAAAACTAAAATAAAATTATACATAAAACATATCATAAGAGGAGTTGCTGGTAAGCCCCCACCTTTACCATCACCATAAAACCTTCAATGTTGCTACATTTGTTAAGTTAGCCGTACTGTTATGGGACCTCTGGGGGGTAGCATGGGTTACCCTGGTGCAGACCCTAGAATACTTTTGTCTGATATCTACTTGTCTACAGCAAAAGTATAACATAAAGCACTGTGTCAGCAACACACATGGATCAAACACATACAGCATACTGACACTGAATCTCTGTTCTCTTATATTACCTCCCCAATTACCTTTTATTATCTGCACTGCAACATCCATCCCAAAGCGAAGAATAAAACTGTAGGTCTTAAGTTTTCTCTACCACAGCAGGCCTTCTTATCACATCGACCAGCACAGGGCCTCCTCCATGCCTTCAAAAGTGAGAATGGAGAGGAACGACCAATAAAAGTGCTTTTCAAATGAAACAGAATATACAGCCACGGCTGGGCTATTGGTCTCTTCCTGCTTTAACAGCTACACTTGGGGACTACAGCCCACACAACACTGGAATGATCAGAGGTCCCAGTGCTGCATCAGTCAACTGAAAGGTGGGAAGGAAATAAGGGGGAAGAGAACTGCAAACAGACCAAAATGAAAGAAGAATGAAACAGAAAGTAGCTTTCCAGCTCAAAAGATGAAATAAGCACCTTGGGAGGGGAAAGATACAGCCAGGTAAAGGGCAAAGAAAGACAAGCTTACAGCTGCTAAATAAGAGATAAACCTTTTGGTTAATCAACTTTGGTGATCTGAATTTGAGAAGAGAACACAATTCAGTGTACACAGAAGGTGACGGTGGAAAGGATACAGTGACCCCCACCCCTTTTACTTGTGCAGAATAATATGAAAACTGTAAAGCTCAAGTTAACAACTCTGATGTAAACTCTCCAAACTCACATACTCTTCTCTCCTGCCCCCCCACCCCAAAGGTCTTCAAGTCCCTATGTCCTACTTTGTCTATTCTTTCAACCTCCAGTATGTAAAGGTACTGAGAAGGGAAGTGACTGAGGACTGTGGCCGTCATCCAGAGCAGGACAGAAGATTTTATTTGCATACTCCACTTCTCCTCCTTCCAGCTGGAATGATGGTATAATGCCTCTCTAGTGACCTCAGAGTGACTGTGCCCTTCTTATACCCATGATTCTAACTAGAGTTTATGAGCATTCCCTGCAGAACTCACACTCTCGCCATCATCCAGTTGAGCTGATGTTCTCACAATAAGACCTTCCCCAAGTGGAACTTTTTTTTTGTTCCTACCTCTCACCTTACCAGCAAGTGTTAACCTCCCCAACAGCCACTTCACTGACACAAACAGAGCCTTATGATGAGATTTAAGCATTGGGAATGCTGCCATAATTTGTGGTGGGGCAGGGGTTGTCCTATATTTGCATCTATTTCTACTGTCTGCATATACCTCATCGGCACTTTTGGGAACTGTATGGAACTGTGACTTGCTTCTGTGAGTGACAACCCCCTTGTAGTAAATGCACTGGTTGCTTCTCCAGTCCCCAGAAATAAAATTGAATAAGCAATACCTTCTTAGGCATGCACCCCTCTCCTGCAACCCTGGGAAAAGTGAGTCGGCTCAGCCTTATCATTCACATTTTGCATTTCAGTAGGCTACTCCAGCACTTGAATGCTGACTAATCCAGGGTTGAGTGGGCCACATTCAGGACTCTATCCCCTAATGTGGATCTCTTAAAATAGGACTCTGCACCAACCCCTGAGATGGACTTACTGGGTGTCAGATGCCCGCTCCACCCAGTCTGATCCTTCAGTTCCCCAGTTGCTAATCAAACCCAGGCAATATAGGGCAGTCAGAGTCAAAGCTCTTCAGTCTGCAGAGCAGGCTGTTACACACACTTTTGGCATCTTGGCACCTGCCATTCTTGCCTGTTTGCTAGTAGGTACGTTTTTTAAGGTTTTGTGAGACCACAGGCTACATAGCTGTCTGACCTAATTATTCTGTTAATAATGTAATTCTCAAATTATGATCAAAGCAAAGTCTAACAGGCAGCACATAGGATTACGGCTATAAACTGTTAGTCTGGTGGTTACCACAAAGGATTAAGGTTATTAGCTGTTAACATGCATTATCCTGTAGTCCACAGTTTGACTCCCTTAGCCTCCATTGTCTTACTTTACCATTCAGTGCTCCCAAACTGAATCTAGAAAAGGTCCATGTGGGTCACTGCTCTACCCTATTTAACAAATAAAATAAATGCTGCAATACAGAAACACAACAAAAAACAATATATTTGTTCATTTAAAGGTCCGACTAAAGCACTTGCCACACCTTTAAACTGAAGGAAAAGAAAACTTCCTGTGCAAAAGACCTACATGAAACCAATGAAAAATCGAATACCATAATGTTTACTTGGCATATATAAGCAAGTAAAATGGCATAAATAAAAACACATTTAATGCTCAATAAAACAACGATTTAAAAATGAAAGTTCTGGAACCTGCCATATCATTGGATCTAGCTCCAGGTGCAGGAACTGTCACAACCTAAGCCAATGGCATTAGGCATAGTACTCTGCATATAAAACATTTCCAGACTGTCAGCCGTTCTTCTTCTTTTATCCCACAATTCCATGCTGTCAGTTGCCCCTTCAGTCACACCAAGAGAAAAAGTCTATATATATATATATATATATATATATATATATATATATACACACACATATACACACACATATACACACACACACACACACACATACATACATATATATATATATATATATATATATATATATACATACATACACACACACACACCACAGAATTGTGGGTTACTTTCTACAAGCAGAGCTCTTGTCAAGGATTTAGCTTTATGGTGAATAGTCACAAGCTTTCGTAACTGACTCTGTAGAACTCACCTAACACAAACTATAAGGACAAAGTCCCCAACTCAGACATGGGTGGCACTGGCAGCCCAAAGAAACTCTGACTGAAGCAATAAAAACTGTTTTTGTATCACTGAACTCCACAACAACAACAATCTTCTTGTGGTGAATTCCTACATTTTTGCTCTGAAATTTCCAGCTTTATCCAACATTTTCTTCTTATTAAAGTTACTTCACACACAGACCATGTCTTGACGAGTGCCCTAGACGCTACCAGCTGCACCAATCCTTCTTAACTGTTACAGCTTCAGTAACTCACTTGAATTTTTGTTCATATTTATAATCAGTGTCTTTCTTGCTATCTCGTGTGGTAAATACACATCATGTCTAACAGGAGAATCCTCTCAAAACTAATATTATGCATGCTGGTTTATTCTACTCATTTCTGATACAAACTCTCATTCAGTGCAACAAGACCTCCAAAAGAACTATTTCTCTCTCTCTCTCTCTCTCTCTCTGTGCCAGTGGACATGAAAATGAATCAAATGGTCACCATGCTCTTTCAAACAGCCCTAAAAGTTGAAAACTAACCCAGTCCTGACTGCTCATTATAACGAAGTGCAGGAGGACAACCAGCTTTACAAACATTTATGCACTGACTCTGAACCTATTTCTGGCTTGCTTCTTTGGATTTATTTATTTATTTATTGCTTCTTCAGCCATAGCTTTCCACAGTGAGTTTTAAATGGTAAAGGATATGTCTGGTCATGGTCAGATTTTTACTTTACTTTATTTTAATTTGTTAGTACACTGGTTACAACTGACCATTTACAGATATTGCAGAGGTGAAATAATTCACAATTAAAAAAGTGTAACACAGAGACAGTAAACTGTACATATCAAAAACAGAGAGCAACAATATATAACAAAAACTGTACAGAATTCAGTGGTCAATTTTCTCAGTAAATGCTTTGACACTAAACAATGTTGGCTTTTTAGTCACATAACGATGTTTCAGACTACAGCTAAACTCAGATGGTCTGGATAGATCTGCACTTGCGGAGCAACTGGTGGCAAGGCAGAATAATGTGACATCCTACATGCAGAATTACCGTTATGGCTACCTCTTGATGCAATGCTGCACCACACAATTTCTGTTATGGCTACCTCTTGATGCAATGCTGCACCACAAAGATACCATTTTGGTGTCCTCTTGATGCTCTGCTGCACTGCACAATTACCGTCATGCCTACCTCTTGATGCTAAGCTGCACCACACAGTTACTGTTATGGCTGCCTCTTGATGCTATGCTGCACCACACAATTACCGTTACGGCTGCCTCTTGATGCTATGCTACACAACACAGTTACTGTCATGGCTACCTCTTGATGCCATGCTACATCACACAGTTAGCATTATGGCTACCTCTTGATGCTAAGCTGCACCACACAGTTACTGTTATGGCTACCTCTTGATGCTAAGCTGCACCACACAGTTACTGTTACGGCTGCCTCTTGATGCTATGCTGCACCACACAGTTACCATTATGGCATGTGAATACACCTTAATAGTGGTCCTAAAAGTATTACCCTGTGAATATACCTTAATTCTTCTTCTTTCGGCTTTTCCCGGTTAGGGGTCGCCACAGCGGATCACCTGTTCGCTCATGATTGGCAGTGGAGTTTTACGGTGTCGAGTTGCCAGCCTGGTACCCAACCTTCCACAGAAGGCACACACACACGCACACACTCACACCTAGGGCCAATGAATGCCAAATCCACCTACAGCATGTCTTTGGGATGTGGGAGGAAACCGGAGCACCCGGAAGAAACCCAAGCGACCACAGGGAGGACATGCAGACTCCACACAGAAAGGCACCCCAGCCGAGGATCAAACCAGAGAACCTCTTGCTGTGAGGAAACAACGCTAACCGCTGCACCATGGTGGCCACCTTGTGAATGTACCTTAATACTGGTCCTAAAAGTATTACCCTGTAAATATACCTTAATAATGATCCTAAAAGTATTACCCTGTGAATAATACCTTAACAGTGGTCCTACAAGTATTACCCTGTGAATATACCTTAATGATGGTCCTAAAAGTATTACCTTCTGAATATACTTTAATAATGGTCCTAAAAGGATTACATTCTGAATATACCTTAAAAATGGTCCTAAAGGAATTACCCTGTGAATACACAATACTGGTCCTAAAAGTATTACCCTGTGACTATACCTTAATACTGGTCCTAAAAAGTATTACCTTCTGAATATACCTTAATAATGGTCCTAAAAGTATTTACCCTGTGAATATTAATAATGGTCCTAAAAGTATTACGCTGTGGATATACCTTAATAATGGTCCTAAAAGTATTACATTCTGAATATAGGTTCATAGGTTCATACTAGGCTATCTGCCCAAGGGCATTTATAAGCCTAGCCCATAGTTATGTGGCTTTCACCACCCCTTTAGTTTGAATAAAAACTATGCCTATCATTTTTCTGTGCCTCTGTCAAGCAGTGACACTATCCCTGGGGTATATCTGCGATCTCCCATCCATTGGTCAAGATTCCTCTTGAACAAGGCCAGCGAGGTGCTCTGCCTCACATGTACCGGGATTTTGTTCCACAGCATAGGGAGTCTCTGGGTGATGAATCTGTCCCTCCAGCACGTTCTATTTATAACCGTGTCAAGGTTTAAGTCTCCGCCTTGTGGTTCTGAGGGATCTAGATTTTTGAGGTGAAGCATATTCATCAAATCTGGGTTTGACATGGCCTTATATGTCAGGCACAGGTCACCTCTGAGCAAGCGGTATGAGACTGAATAGAGCTGGAGTTCTTTCAGTCGGGCAGCATAAGACATATTTTGAGACCCTTTATCCTTTTGGTGAGGAACTTTTGGGGCCTTTCAAGCTGCAGCAGGTGTCTGGTCAGATACATTCGAACGGGCATTGTACTCAATCATAGGTCTAATGAGTGATGAGTACAGGGGACGATGACCTCCCTTGATCTAGATGTGAATCCCTTCATGATCAGGTGGGCGATATAGAAGGGTTTCCTAACTACTTTAGCAACATGAGTGTCAAACGACAGGCTACTGTCAACTTGGGTCCCCAGATCCCTGATGACTTTTTCTGTGCTCAGTGGATTGCCACCTATATGGTAGCTAGGGGTAACCTTGTTTTTCCCAAAGGGTATGACTATGCATTTTTGGCGTTTAACTTCAGGCCATGGCTCTGGCACCAGTTATCCGCTTCTGTGAGGCCCTTCTGGAGGATATCTGTGTCA
This sequence comes from Protopterus annectens, assembly GCF_019279795.1. Lineage (NCBI taxonomy): Eukaryota > Metazoa > Chordata > Ceratodontiformes > Protopteridae > Protopterus > Protopterus annectens. The sequence goes on along the minus strand of NC_056750.1, from coordinate 66,441,113 downwards.
GATGTGTTTTCGACTATGGCGCCCAGTTTGCAGTCATCTGCAAACTTTGTCAGCCATAACCCTCCTGTGTTTGCTTGTACTTCAGAAAAGTAGATGCCGAACAAGAGTGGACCCAGGACTGAGCCCTGTGGGACACCACTTGTGACAGGCTTTGAGTCTGACATGGCTCCAGCAACTCTGACCCTGTGGGTTCTGTCACTTAGCCAGTTTGCAACCCATCTTGTGATGTATGGGTTTACATTCAAGCTGATGAGTTTTTCGATGATACCTGAGTGGGGTATTGTGTCGAAGGCCTTTGCCAGGTCGAGGTAGGCTGTATGGACTGCCTTTCCCTCATCAATGGCCTTGGTGACTGTCTCGAAAAAGTCAACCAAGTTTAGGAGGCAGGATATGCCTTTGACAAAGCCAAACTGGGTTGGATCCAAAGTCTGCAAGTTCCCTATGTCTTTATTTATGAGTTCCATTATGATCCTCTCCATGGCTTTGCAGATAAGGCTTGTCAAGCTAATGGGGCGGTAATTTCCAGGGTCTGTGGAGGCACCGCCCTTATGAAGTGGGACCACAGTCGCCGTGCGCCGCTCCTTGGGTACGTATCCTGAGGTGAGGCTAAGATTAAACAGCTGTCCTAACTGTGGGTTTAATTCCTCGTTGAGTTCATGAAGCACACAGCCGGGGACACCATCCGTCCCATGGATGCTGTGTTTTTGCCTTAGTGAGGGCAGTTCTCACCTGGGCGTTGGAGATGTTTGGGGGCTACAATCCTGGGAAATAGATATCTCTTCTTTTGGGGAGGGGGAGAAGTTTGCACTGAACCTGTCAGCCAGTATGTTAGCAATGTGTGTAGGTTCAGTAATTTTCACATCATTTTGAACTAATTCTGAGCATATCTGGGAGTTTCCTCCTAGGTTTCTAACATAGCTAAAGAAGGCCTTATGATTGTCTTTAGATTCCTTGGCGATTTTTCTCTCAAAATTTGCCTTGGATGATTTTATGAGAGCTCTTAGTTTTTACTTATAATGATCAAAGGTGTCTTACCTTTCAAGGATTTTGCTCTATCTTGTAGTAGCTTCCTCCTTTTGTTGTAGAGCTTGTTTATGGCTGGGGTCCACCAGACTGGATGCTTGCCTTTGGTACAGAGAGTCTTAGTTTTGTTTGGGATTGCCTGATCCATGCAGTCCTGTAGGTGCTGGTAGAAGGCATTTGTAAGTGATTCAGCGGTTTGAGTAATGTTTACCACTGGCTCAGGGGCCTTAAAGGAGACCACACTAGTTTTTAGGAGTGTGAAATCGGCTTTTGAGAAGTTTTTCACTGTGGTCTTTTTGTTTCAGGTGGGGGGGGATGAGGACCTCCAGCGAGATTAGTTTATGATCTGATCTCACCAGTGAGGGGTATACTTCCGGTGTTGAACATTTTGATCCCATGTTCGTGATGATGAGATCAAGTATGTTTTCTCCTCTTGTGGGGATGGTGACTAGTTGTTCCATGGCATTTGAGTTTATGAACTCCAGGAATCTTTGGGTTAGAGTGTTCGGGCTTGAGTAGTGTTCCCAGTCTATATTAGGGTAGTTGAAGTCACCTAGTATGATGGTGTTTGGAGATACATTTATCCCCTCCAATGTTTTCAGGAAGGCCATGTGAGGTTCCTGAGTTTGAGAGGGTGGCCTGTAACATGCTACAAATTGCAGAGCAGTCTTGCCTATGGTTAATTGCACCTGGATGGTCTCCGATGCATCGTGCGTTGCCACCAACCTTGAGGTGTGGGTGTCCTTATGAATATGGACACCCCCCTCCTTTCTTGGTGTTGTCCGGATTTTGGGGCCGGAACGCATGATATGAGGTGAAACCTGTTAGTGCTGGGGTGCTCTCAGGAGCCTTGAACCAGGTTTCTGTCACAGCACAGACATCGATGTTCTCCATATTGAGAAGGGCCTCGAGTGCGTGCATCTTGAGATTGAGACTTCTGGCATTGAGCAGCATTACCCTTAGTTTTTTTCCTTTTTGGTGTTCTAGGGTGGTAGGTTTAGAATTTGAGCCTTGCCTAAAAAAGGCACTATGGGGGTGGCAAGAGCCTTTGCCAATATCCGGAAGCCCAGGGGTGACAGGTGCAAGCCGTCCCTTGTGAAGCAGCGTGGCTTGTCCAGCATGTCATCCCAGGTATATTCATAGGGATATACCTTAATACTGGTCCTAAAAGTATTACCCAGTGAATATACCTTAATACTGGTCTTAAAAGTATTACCCTGTGAATACACCTTAATAGTGGTCCTAAACATATTACCCTATGAATATACCTTAATAGTGGTCCTAAAAGTATTACATTCTGAATATACCTTAATACTGGTCCTAAAAGTATTACCCAGTGAATATACCTTAATACTGGTCTTAAAAGTATTACCCTGTGAATACACCTTAATAGTGGTCCTAAACATATTACCCTATGAATATACCTTAATAGTGGTCCTAAAAGTATTACATTCTGAATATACCTTAATAATGGTCCTAAAAGTATTTACCCTGTGAATATTAATAACGGTCCTAAAAGTATTACGCTGTGGATATACCTTAATCTTCTTCCTAAAAGTATTACATTCTGAATATACCTTAATACTGGTCCTAAAAGTATTACCCTGTGAATACACCTTAATAATGGTCCTAAGAGTATTACCCTGTGAATACACCTTAATAGTGGGCCTAAAAGTATTACCCTGTCAATATACCTTAATAATGGTCCTAAAAGTATTACCCTGTCAATATACCTTAATAATGGTCCTAAAAGTATTACCCTGTCAATATACCTTAATAATGGCCCTAAAAGTACTACCTTATGAATACACCTTAATCTTTTTCTTCTTCTTCTTCTTTCGGCTTTTTCGCGGTTAGGGGTCGCCACAGTGGATCACCTGTCCGCTCATGGTCTTAAAAGTATTACCCTGTGAATATACCTTAATAATAGTCCTACGAGTACTAGCCTGTGAAGATACCTTAATAATGGTTCTAAAAGTATTACCCTGTGAATACACCTTAATAATGGTCCTAAAAGTATTCATCCTCATTATCATTAGCCCCCTTTTTCCCATTTTTTCTACATGGGGTCGGGGTATCCTGTTAACTGTCGCCAACTCTCTTGATTCAGTGTCACACTCCTGACTTCTTCAACACTCATGCCGGACTGTCGCAGGTCTTCTTTCACACAATCCATCCACCTCTTTTCTGGACATCCTCGCTTCCTCTTACCTACTTCCTGTCTGTCCCAAATCTTCCTCACCAGACTGTCTTCTGCTTTTCTACGTGTCCAAACCACCGTAATCTGTTCTCTTTGATATTTTCTGCAATTGCAGCTACTCTGGCTTCTGCTCTTATGTCCTCATTTCTTCATCTGTCTGACAGTGTGCATCCTACCACCCTTCTCAGGCACTTCATTTCCAACAGCTCTAGCTTCTTGGCTTTACTGCCCAAGTTTCTGTACCATACAGTAGTACTGGTCGCACCACTGTCTTGTACACCTTACCTTTCAGCTTCTTTGGCATTCTTCTGTTATAGACTACACCTGATACTCTATGCCAGTTGGCTGCAGCCCCTCTGATTCTAGCTTTGACCTCTTCATTCATACTACCCTTCTCCTCAACTACTCCTCTCAGATACTTGAAGCTGTTTACCTGTTCCACTACCTTCCCTTCTATCTCTATTCTCAGCTTCTTCTGATTTCCCCAATTTGCTCCCATTACCACCATCTTATCTGTGCTTAGTTTCATCCCATGTGCTTTCAGATTTGCATTCCATTCTCCTATCCTTTGCTGAAGTTCTAGCTCAGAGTCTGCCTGTACTGCCACATCGTCTGCATACAGCAGCTTTGTTGATCTGTCCCCTTCAGCCTGTTTGCTAATGTAGTCCATCACCAGTATGAACAGCAGTGGGCTCAGAGCTGAACCCTGATGTACACCCACACCCACTGAGAACTCCTCCGTGAGGCCGAACACCGTCCGTACTTGAGTCATTGGGTCCTTGTACATAGCCTGCACTAATTCTGCCAATGTTTCTGGGACTTCAAACTACCACAGTGCTGCCCAGATCAGCTTTCTTGGGACCTTGTCATATGCTTTCTCCAAATCTAGGAATGCCCAGTTGGACTTTCCTCATCTCTAGCTTCTTCTCAAGTATCTGTCTCACTGCAAACATCTTGCATTCTACTACTCTGCGTATCTGTTTATCAATTACCCTCTCCAGAACTTTCATGCAACGTGATAGGAGTTTGGTGCCTCTGTACTGCCCACAGCAGTTGTGGATGTCCCCTTTGTTCTTGTACACTGGCATGAGTATGCTTATTCTCCAGTCATCTGCGATACGCCTTTCTCTCCACACTATTAGTACCCTCAGGAGCCATTTCTCACCTATCTCACCCAGCATCTTTATCATATCTGCTGTGACCTCATCTGAGCCTGCTGCTTTCCCTGACTTCATCTTCCTTAGTGCTGTCTCGAAAAGCATTAGCCTGTGAATATACCTTAATAATGGTCCTAAAAGTATTATCCTGTGAAAATACCTTAATAATGGTCGTAAAAGTATTACCCTGTGAATATACCTTAATAACAGGCCTAAAAGTATTACCCTGTGAATATACCTTAATAATGGTCCTAAAAGTATTATCCTGTGACTATACCTTAATAACGGTCGTAAAAGTATTACCCTGTGAGCACACCTTAATAATGGTCCTAAACACATTACCCTGTGAATATGCCTTAATAGTGGTCCTAAAACTATTACACCCTTTGAATACACCTTAATAATGGTCCTAAATTTGCAGCACTTAGGGTGACAGCTGGCTTCCTGTGAGAAATTGTGTTACACAAAATAATTAAAACAAATACCTACTTTAGTTATTCTGTTTAAAGTATTTTTTCACAGTTTAGAATTCACTGGGTCAAAGCACCAGCCATATGGTATCAACTCTTCCAACAAAGGAGAATTTTACACCTTATTAACTGAATGACAGGTGTGAATGCTAAATCCTGAAGATACCCTTTACTTCTAAAGTACTTAACATGGACACTGACAGCAGCATGGTCAGTTGCAACTTTCACTAGGCCCCTTTGTCTTAAAATTATATATTCAGTGGGAAATAAAGCCTCCCACCCATCTATGTAGAATGCTTCAACAACTGGACCCCCTTTCTTAATATCTTCAACTCTGAGGTCACTGTACCTTTAGGGAAGGATTACTTCCTCGTATCCAGCACAACCTCATTTGACTGCTCATTCGTGTACACACGTCTGTCAAATCAGCTGCACTCCTTTCGTTTCTTCCTAGCTATTGCAATGAACCATTTTATGATAATGGTACTCTTTGAGGAAGGAGAGCGGGTTGTCCAGCTACTGCCACTGTCTCAAGAACTGGACATTATAACAGCACTTCTATCAAACACCGGAAACAAAAGGTGCAGAGACGACAGAAACTGCCTGCCCGTGTCTCAGTGTGAGCAGTTCCACTCAGGTCACTAATATGATAAAAATGATTTAAAAACAAAACAGAGCTTGGCTGTTCTGATCACTACAATGGGCTTAGAAATGGTTGCCAAGACAACTTCTCACTGTACATTAGCTGGCCAAGATATGTATGCTGTACAGCAATACAGCCATCAACAGACACACACACACACATACACACACACACACACACACACACACACACACACACACACACACACACACACACACGCACACGCACACACTAAAAATCCCTTTTGCACACTGCATCTGAAGTGACTGACCTTACAATCTGACTAAAAGAGCAAACAAAATATGTAGAGATGGGACACATCTTACTATAAATGTTATCACTGCAGTGTGAAATAAATATAAAAGACTGAATACTGAATTTTTCACTACAGTTACATCGCACCAGAAAGTCAGCAATTCAAGATTTAATTAATTCCTTTGATGGTTCTAATCTGCATAAACAAAGTTACGAAACACACTTTTTTCTATGCTTTATATCTTGAATGACTATCTGTATCTGGCCATCTGGAACATGTAAATACATTTACTACTACTTTTAGTCCCTGTCAGAAAACAAGAACATGTCAGTGTTGAACACTGAATTACAGTGTGCCGAGTGTCGCATTGGAGAGTAGAGTTATGTGGTCAACAAACTGATGAAATGCGAGGTAACAAAGAAGCGTAATTAAAAACAGCAGTTCTCTACATTATTCAAATATTTTGTTAAAATGAGGCAGCTCTATGGTGAAAAGGGACAAAGGTCACAACTGTCCTGAAAACACAGGAATGAGTAACAATCCAGGCAATGGAGTACAAACCTGGGAAGTTGGAAGCGAGTGTTGAATGCTAACTTCCCTATGGGGGGCGGGTTGCTAGACCTACTGCTGATTTACTGAAATGCAACGGAAGTTGTTTTTATGAGTGCCATTAGAGTTTTGACATGCATGTGACATGCTCAGCAGTTTCAGTTTTCATAGTTTTGATTTACAGCAATCTGTTATGAACTGATGTTCATAGGTTGGTACTAGGCTATCGGCCGTAGGGCCTATACAAGCGAAGCCATAACAATTCCCTGGTTATTTCTTCCCACACTATTTACTTCCTGGACCCCTGTCTAGCAGGGTGACTGACGTGATCCCCGGGATGAAAATAAATTAATTAAAAATAAATAAAAATAAACATTTATGCCAAGACTACAAGAAGTTTTATCCAGTAAATGCAAACTGTATTACTGGAATCCAAAAATATTTTAAAAACTGATGGCTATCAAATCCATAGCAAAAAATGAGAACAGAGCTGTATCCCCCGTTTTTGTATGAACGACTGATTTCTGCTGGCTCTTCTAGGTTAGGGGGTGAGAAATAAGTTATTTTTACAGAGTTCCCAAGACTGGCTTCACTGAAGACAGCTTTATGTCTGAACAGGAAAAAGAGAAGTCAAACTGCACATCTCCCCTTCTAGTGACATCACAACATGCTTCTGTCATGAAAGGAGATACTGCCAGCCCAGCTAGCTGGAATTTTGTAAATGGTTATGTGTCATTTGTGAATGTCAACATGCTTCATGTAAGATGCTTGTGTTACAGATGTATTAGAACTATATGTCATATTGTACAGACGTGTGCCGAAGAGATATTTTGCAAAGTACTGAACAGAAATGTATACACACTACTGTAACTGTTTAAATGTATATATTTTAACAATGGAAACTGCAACACAAGAAGTTAACTTCAGAAGAACAGTTGAAATTAAGTTACTTTATGGCTGGGCCATAAAAAGAGATGTTATCTTTCAGTTTCAGTGCAACAGGAGACATAATGTCTAGAACTATAAGTTTTTTGTATTGTCTTTAAATGTGGAGGAATGCAAATTATTTTACGAGTTCTACCATTTGCCTAAAGATCAGAGGTCTATGTATTTTTACAAGTAGATGCTGAATGCTACCAGCTGCATCAGTGGTTGCAGCCTGGGAATTGAAGCCAGATGACAAGGAATTATGTCACTCTGCAAGTATCCCAGCAGTAATATTTGGGATATTAATTTGGGAGGTCTCTGAGAGAGAGAGAGAGAGAGAGACAGAGCATTTTGTATTTTGTCTTTGACCTGACAAGAACATCCACTCACCACATCTGCCTGTTTGCTCTATAAGTTAACTAGGGAACAAGATACTTCTTTTAGGTATAGTCAGGAATATATCTGAGCTTAATTTAGATGTTTTTCTTTATTTATCTGAGACTGTCCTGCAATGCTGTTTTAAATATTTCCTGTGATTTTGAACTCAGATGTAACTGTGATTATATAGTGAGTATGTTCTTGTTTTTTTATTTACAATAAAATATATTTAAACCTTTCATTGTGGCTGATATTTGTGAGACATATTTAAGTTCTAAGAGTACTTGCATATTTATTTGATGACATTGTGGGCCACTCCTAATAGCCTTACTCTTGGTCAAACTACCATTTGTGTTAATATTAATATTACACAGTAAGATTGGACACCCTTTGTTAAGGGTCTTAAAGTAGCTGATACGGACGTGGCTGGTGGCAGTGATAATTACCTTATACTCTGGGGGAAAAGGGGGCAAAGGCAGTAAACCTGTGCCAGCCTTTCCCAAGTGTGTGTGTTTGTATATAAGTAAAATCTCAAGGAGTGTCAGCTACTTGGACAGGGACACGAAGCACTGGTTGGACAGAGATGGTGCTGGAGGTCTTGGCTTGGCCACTCAGCTAAGATCTTAACTCTATAGCTGTGCCGGTGGGGAGTCTTAATTGGATCTGGAGAAGGAGGAAGAAACCAGCCCTAGACTGACTGTGGTCTCTGTGTGCTCTTAAGGGAAATTCACTTGATGCAGACAGCTGCATCTTTAAATACTGTGTGTGCACTTGACAGCCTCCCAATGTACGTCCCCAATGGCACCAGTGGTGAGGATTGAGGCTCCTTGATTACTGGGCCATTGTTGGGGCTTCAAAGCTTGTCCTGCCATCTTCAACTCCAGCTCCTATGGCGCTAATCAAGAAAGAGAGCTGGTCACGCCGCAAGGTACAGAAGCACAGAAAAAGTAGTAGTGCTGGAGAGAACAGACTTAAAATAAATTCTGAGTTTTAAAGACGGTAGCTAGAGAGACTTTAATTAACAAATATCAACATAACTGTTTTATCATGGAGCAAGAGAAATTCAATCAGTCAAAACTTCATTTTACTTATCTTACATATATTTGTTCACCAGAATAGGACCACTGATCCCAAATGACCAACTGCAGGCTCAGACTGGGTCACACTAACAGTAACATGAAATTGTACATCAACATGGTGTTAACGTATAAAATACATGAGTACAGAAGACAACATATATATATATATATATATATATATATATATATATATATATATATATATATATACATATACATGTGTCTCTCTGTGTGTGTGTACCTATCTATAGAGAGAGAGAGAGAGAGGTCAACATATACCATACTTGAATACAAGGAAACATCTTTTACAATCAAACAAATGTTTCAAAACAATATATGTGGATAGATAAGTACTTTCCATTCCGGCATTGCAATAATTATATAAAATAAGGGCACAATTTAATTATTTTTCATGGAATAAAAGTGCAGGAGAAGTGGCAGGGATTAAGCCTATGGACTATTGTCAGATGAAACAGCTTTTTGTTATTTGTTCTTTTTTTCTGGACCACTTGAAAACTGAAACCTACAAAGCTGCAGTTCACCGATATCAGGTAAGTGAAAAGGAACTAAATGCACTTTTCATTAACAATTAAGTCACTGAAAAAGTATTTGATAAACTCTTTTTTTTACCTCCCTCATCCCCATGTAACAGGCGGTTCCCTATACCCCCTGTTAATATTCTACCCCCATACCTCCTGTTAATAGTCTAATAAAGTCCAAGGCTGCTGTCAAATGTGGTAATGCAAAATTTCCCCTGCACAGAACCATTTGTAGGAAGAACCACCATTTATATGTTTATTACTTTTAACATTACATTTATTAAGCAATTGTTAAAATATTATTATTATTATTATTATCATCAGAGTGTTAACTGGCAACTGAATAGACATGTTAGACCCTTTTCAGCCACAAAGCAGGCCACAAGGCCAAGGAGAAATGCCACTGGAAGTGAGAGAAAACTGCAGTACTGAAAAAAAAAAACAGGCACACAGCAAGAAAACATGCAAACTGCACATAAATCCCAAACGCCGGAATTATGAGGTAGCGATTTTGTATCAGGACCACCATTCTGTGAACTGACAGAAAAGGACAGTTCACACAGGAAACAACCAGCTTCCTGATGAATTCTGTAAAGCAAAAGTTGCAGAGACACTTTTATTTTTTACTTCAGCTCCCGAGGTTAAATGTGTATTTTTATTACATCTCCTGATGAATGCTGTCAGCAAAAATGCTCATACAAAATGACAGAGTAGATTAGAGAAAAAAATATAATTTCTTTTTTGGGATATGGGCAATATATCTTCAGCTTGATATGAAAAAAAGTAAATAAATCTATCACATTTAGAAGGATACTACAGATATGGCTTGTGTCAAGTATGTCTAAGTCAGAGTCACCAAACTAAATAGTGTGCCTCAACTCTGGCCATTCTCAAGTTACATCTCAGAAACTGAACATTATTATTTTGAGATACTACCTCAAGACCATCAAAACTATGTTCATAAACACCAAAAAGGGATTTCTCTAAGTAAGAGCTTGACATGGTGGGGCACTGGTTACAGCTGCTGCCCTACTGTTCCCATATCTGGTGTTTGGTCCTCACTTCCAGTTCCCATATCTGGTGTTTGGTCCTCACTTCCAGTTCCCTGCTGCGAAGTTCCCTATGGCTGTGTACATTTTATCTAGGTTCTGTGATTACCTCCGCTTCCCGAAGACATACTGTTTGCACTCCCCACTGAAAATTCTTCATGTGTATTGCATTCAGAATTAATCTTGGTACCATCATCTCTTATAAACATAATTAAGAAGCTGAAATCTATAGCATTAGCAACTGACCATCTCCTTTCGGAGTACTTTAACATAGCTGATAACTCAACAGTGTTATCCTGTATTAATCATAATTAACAGATACATCAAAAAATCATTTGTTTCCATAATATGGAAGGAATCTTGTATCATTCTAGTCTACATGACACACACCAGTACAGCTGTGTAATTTCAGATACAGATTAAGACTACCCCCCCCCAAAAAAAAATTCTTGGAAAACGTGTTCATAACCAAATCATAATACACCTACTGAATCTCATTAAGAATCGAAAATTCCCTAAACAACATGGTATCAGAACAAATATCAGCACTGAAACAGCATTAGGAACATTTCTTAATATAATAAATAAAAAATGTAAAAACTAATAACATTACTATTCCTTGATCTCTCTAAGGCTTTCAGTATTGCATCTCTTCAAATACTACAACTGCCCACCCTATCAGAACTAGATATGCATGTGAGTACTAGAAACTAACGTTACAGATATTAAATTAACATGAACAGTATTATGTTAGCAAGTCTTTTTCTTTATTACTGCCTGCATCAGCAAAAGTTATACAATGACACATTCTAGTTGTTGTTGTGTCTTTCGGCTTATCCCAGTTAGGGGTCACCACAGCAGAATTACGGTCCGCCAATGTTTGGTAGTGGATTTTTACACGCCGAGTTACCAGCCCTGACGCACAACCTTCAACGAAGGCATGCCCATTCACGCATGCCTCCACACAGAAGACGTTCTAGCTGAGAATCGAACGCGACAGTGTCTTGCTGTGAGGTGACAACGCTACCGCAGCACCACTACCGTGGATATAATGACACATTCTAGTACCACTGCTATTTACACTTTCATTAACAAAATGAATACCAAATGTACATGAAAGCCGAACAAGCAAGTATTGTTCAACATGCAAATGATTTTAATATGTTCAGCCTCTACTATTCCCACATCTTTTAACTCAAACTTTTGACACTCTAGACACTTCAAAACTCACAAACTTTATTGCATGACAAAAAATGCTATTCTTCTCTAGTTTCACTCAAGAAAATATGACAAATCAAAATTATTATACAAAATAAACATATAACCCAAACCAAACTACTGGAAGTTATCATAGATCAGAAACTAAAACCTAACAAACATGTTGACTACATTACCAAAACAACTCTCTAATGACATATACTACACAACACACTCCAGGACCTTACCACTTGCTCAGTGTAGCAATACCACTTCAAATCTCACCTGAAACATCCCCTTTAAACTACCATCCACACCCCTTCTCTCACAATCCTTCCCCCAAAGTCCATCTCTCCTACTTGTCCCCAGATATTGCTGTGTGACCAAGTCATGTTCTTTTCTCTTCTCATATGTACGTACTCATCTTTAGGTCTCTGCTCATACCCAGCCCACTACAGCCTTCACCATTTAGGTAAGTCTCTGGTATATGCTTTCTACTAGCCTTATTTCCCTTTGCATCTGTTGCCTCCAGAACTGGACACATTACTCCAGACGCACTCTTACAACTTTCCTGTACAATGGCAAGTTAACCTCTGTATTTCTGACAATCATCTCTCTGTGTTACATACCTATCCCATCTACTTTTTTTTCACTGCGTTTCACAAAATACATGGTGATTCATCTTAGTAGTAATTGTATGAAATCCTGTCTACTACCTATACACCCACAGTGCAAACCATCAAAGGACTTTCTGGCAAATGTCCTCCCGCATCAATGACTAACATCCCAGTCATTGCATAGTCAACATATAAAATGATCTTACCTTCCAAAACCTAGTGCAATATTCTACACAAATGGAAACACACCTGCCTGTAGATGAGTACCATCTCCAGGATCATCTCTGCATGACAGATGGTGAGGGAAACACTGCATGTGCAACACATTTTTGTTATGGTTGCTATTCTGAAACCTTACTAAAAGAAGGCATTTTCTTCCCTGCCAAGTTCTCCCTAACTGTAGCACTTCCAGGCTTCACATACAATCGATAATAAAAAGACTCCCCAGTCTAAACTCCATGCACACAGCTTCCAGTCAGCCATGGCTGAGGGTGTGCAATGTGGCAGAGTGCACCATGCGTCAATTCTGGGAACAGATTTATCTGCCTTTTACTCAAAGCAATGCACTCAAGTGTCATCTGTTCTGTTAAATTGTGATAACTTACAAGCAGCTGATCTACTGTAAAAAAAAAAAAATGTTACATCACAATGGCTTGGCAATATGGTCTCAAAAAACATGACTGAGAAAATGATGATTCAGATTTTTAATAAGCCTTGTGTGACATTTGCAAGTTGGGAGGATGGTAGTGAATGCCCACTATTTGAAAGGGGGGACCTACAGTCCAAATGGAGATGACAATACCAGTTAGGTGTGAGGTATACAGACATGTAAATCCGGAAAGCAGGAAAGATGCCCAGCGCGCCTGTAATATCAGCACAATCCTGTATCCTGTATCCCTGCAGACAAAATGGGAAAAACACTGAAGATACTCAGAAACGACCACCTACTCTCTGAGTGGACACTTATCACTGTGCATCCAGTTCTACAGAAGACTGTCCAATGCTCCTGCATGGACCATTATGTGCTGCTGATGAAGCTTCCTACCTCAAAGTGGTACAACTCAGCTGCAAGGAGTATGTTCTCCCTTCACCGTATGTGCCTGTATGAACTTAAGAGAGCAAGTAAAAGAACTGAAGCTAGCAAGATGGAAACTAGTAAGCCCCAGGGCCAGTCTTAAGCCACTTGGACCTATTTGGCTCAACAGGGCTCCAGTTCCTCAGGGGGCCCTGCACTAGACTATGACATGGTCATTATGCCTTATGTGGCCCAGAGATTTTCCTGAGAGATGATACAGAAAAGTACAAGGCTTTTTCCTATTGGTAGCCTTAATGTCGTAGTAGATTTGGTAGTCTTAATGTCGTAGTAGTTATAAGTCTCATTAGTGGAGCAGACATTTCCCATCATGCACTGCACTCGTGGCTAGTCTAATGTTATTAGTAACTTAGTAACTGCAGCTTCACACCTTCCTTAGGACTGATGGTGTAAGTTGTTTATGCTTCCATAACGGTCACCTGCGCTGTTGCTGTTTTTGACTGCTCAACAGGGTTTTCAATATGGTTGGATTAACTATCTGGCGTTATGAACCACTATGGGTACCGAGTCAGAAGATAAGACCAGCTTTAATATGAAGACCAATATGGCGATACTGTGGTTTCATTTCCTTATCTTGCAGACATGGACTTTATGATTGGTTGTTAACATATACAGTCACAACATACAACTGTGGAATGATAAGCGTTAAAAAACATACTGTGATGTGAAGTAACTTCTGATCACTAACACTTGCGATAGAATGATGCTAACAGTTCAGCGGCATTGCAGAGAAAGGCTTGGGGCAGTCACGGATGGGAGCAAAATAATCCCAGAGAAGTGAAACATGAGGGGAGTGTGCCGAGTGTTAAAAGGTAGAAGTAGACAGAAAAAATAATTCAATTGCCTGAAATTGGGAAAAACAATAACATTAACAGCTTGATTCATAAATGTACTGCAGTGATATCATGGTTTAGAGTCACTTACAACACAGGAGGGCAAACAGAACTGTCGGAACTGGACTAGAGAAGAGTTTAGGTAGAAGGTGTATTACAGAAAGCTGAACAAACTGTGTGTGTTTTGTATATTCTCTCTACATCCATATAAATTTCATTATGGCAGTCAGACTTCCTCCCACCTGCCAAAACATATTCCTTAGTAACTTCTCTAAATTATCCCTGCATGCAATCCTTACTGGTGCCCTTGTGACTTGGGATATGGCTGGAAAAGATCTGCATATATTGTTCTACTTTCCCAATTTAACAAATAAGTAAAGAACGAAAATAGATTTTCAGAAATAGCTGTTAAGTGGCGTGTTCTGTCAGCGCTGCCATTTCTAAGGACAGGCCTGAGATTACTGCTATTACCATTACTGAGAATTCTGGGAAAGTTTAACACTTTTATGTTATTTTATGGAAACACACTGACTGTTAACAGGGCATAAGAATTAACTGGATATGGAACTTCCAACACTTTAGTGCAGATGCAGGACAGATAACAGGTAGTCCATGAGGAAGGAAAAGGTAAAATTACATCATACCTCTCAATATCTTGGCATAAGAAATCTTCGCAAAATCTAAAATAATGGGGGGAACAAAGGCCCAGAAAAAACAGGGACAGATTTTAAATATTGCTCTTATAAACTTAGAAAGTGACTAGAATAACAGGATTCATGTTAGTATGCATTTTCTGAAGGATAGGAAGTCTGAAACACAAATGCATGTCATTATTTAGTGGCCAGAAAAGTACACATTATATGAAGAAAGTACAGTTATGTACACTTACCATAAATGTAGAAGTTCAAGTGTATTCACTGTTGCAGTCATCACATTTGGGTTATCCCTGCCACGATAGCCCTTGGCTGGCCCCAGTACCAGAGACTTAGTATTTCTGTGTCAGTTGCTGTCGCTTGAGGACTAACGTCACGTTGTCAGTGGTATAAAGTAAGGCAGCCGATGCCATAACATCAGTTTTTCTTGCCCTAACCTGTCAGGAGCCCCCAAGTAGGAGGCCAGGTTCTGGAGGAAGAACCCCACCAGTGGAAAATAAATACCAAAAAAATCCCTTGTAAGGAAAGGAGAACAACAAGGAAGAATGGAAATAAAAGGAGAAAGAGAAGAAAAGGGGGGTGAAAGGAGGAAAACCAGGACTGCAACAGTGAATACAGAGGGAGGGTAACCAGGACTGCAGCAGTGAATATAGAGGGAGGGTAACCAGGACTGCAACAGTGAACACAGAGGGAAGGTAACCAGGACTGCAACACTGAATACAGAGGGAGGGTAACCAGGACTGCAACAGTGAATACAGAGGGAGGGTAACCAGGGCTGCAACAGTGAATACAGAGGGAGGGTAACCAGGACTGTAACAGTAAATACAGAGGGAAGGTAACCAGGACTGTAACAGTGAATACAGAGGGAGGGTAACCAGGACCGCAACACTGAATACAGAGGGAGGGTAACCAGGACTGCAACAGTGAATACAGAGGGAGGGTAACCAGGACTGCAACAGTGAATACAGAGGGAGGGTAACCAGGACTGCAACAGTGAATACAGAGGGAGGGTAACCAGGACTGCAACAGTGAATACAGAGGGAGGGTAACCAGGACTGCAACAGTGAATACAGAGGGAGGGTAACCAGGACTGCAACAGTGAATACAGAGGGAGGGTAACCAGGACTGCAACAGTGAATACAGAGGGAGGGTAACCAGGACTGCAACAGTGAATACAGAGGGAGGGTAACCAGGACTGCAACAGTGAATACAGAGGGAGGGTAACCAGGACTGCAACAGTGAATACAGAGGGAGGGTAACCAGGACTGCAACAGTGAATACAGAGGGAGGGTAACCAGGACTGCAACAGTGAATACAGAGGGAGGGTAACCAGGACTGCAACAGTGAATACAGAGGGAGGGTAACCAGGACTGCAACAGTGAATACAGAGGGAGGGTAACCAGGACTGCAACAGTGAATACAGAGGAGGGTAACCAGGACTGCAACAGTGAATACAGAGGAGGGTAACCAGGACTGCAACAGTGAATACAGAGGGAGGGTAACCAGGACTGCAACAGTGAATACAGAGGGAGGGTAACCAGGACTGCAACAGTGAATACAGAGGGAGGGTAACCAGGACTGCAACAGTGAATACAGAGGAGGGTAACCAGGACTGCAACAGTGAATACAGAGGGAGGGTAACCAGGACTGCAGCAGTGAATACAGAGGGAGGGTAACCAGGACTGCAACAGTGAATACAGAGGGAGGGTAACCAGGACTGCAGCAGTGAATATAGAGGGAGGGTAACCAGGACTGCAACAGTGAATACAGAGGGACGGTAACCAGGACTGCAACAGTGAATACAGAGGGAGGGTAACCAGGACTGCAGCAGTGAATACAGAGGGAGGGTAACCAGGACTGCAACAGTGAATACAGAGGGAGGGTAACCAGGACTGCAACAGTGAATACAGAGGGAGGGTAACCAGGACTGCAACAGTGAATACAGAGGGAGGGTAACCAGGACTGCAACAGTGAATACAGAGGGAGGGTAACCAGGACTGCAACAGTGAATACAGAGGGAGGGTAACCAGGACTGCAACCGTGAATACAGAGGAGGGTAACCAGGACTGCAACAGTGAATACAGAGGGAGGGTAACCAGGACTGCAACAGTGAATACAGAGGGAGGGTAACCAGGACTGCAACAGTGAATACAGAGGGAGGGTAACCAGGACTGCAACAGTGAATACAGAGGAGGGTAACCAGGACTGCAACAGTGAATACAGAGGAGGGTAACCAGGACTGCAACAGTGAATACAGAGGGAGGGTAACCAGGACTGCAACAGTGAATACAGAAGGAGGGTAACCAGGACTGCAACAGTGAATACAGAGGGAGGGAAACCAGGACTGCAACAGTGAATACAGAGGGAGGGTAACCAGGACTGCAACAGTGAATACAGAGGAGGGTAACCAGGACTGCAACAGTGAATACAGAGGGAGGGTAACCAGGACTGCAACAGTGAATACAGAGGGAGGGTAACCAGGACTGCAACAGTGAATACAGAGGGAGGGTAACCAGGACTGCAACAGTGAATACAGAGGGAGGGTAACCAGGACTGCAACAGTGAATACAGAGGGAGGGTAACCAGGACTGCAACAGTGAATACAGAGGGAGGGTAACCAGGACTGCAACAGTGAATACAGAGGGAGGGTAACCAGGACTGCAACAGTGAATACAGAGGGAGGGTAACCAGGACTGCAGCAGTGAATACAGAGGGAGGGTAACCAGGACTACAACAGTGAACACAGAGGGAGGGTAACCAGGACTGCAACAGTGAATACAGAGGGAGAGTAATCAGGACTGCAACAGTGAATACAGAGGGAGGGGTAACCAGGTCTGTAACAGTGAATACAGAGGGAGGGTAACCAGGACTGCAACAGTGAATACAGAGGGAGGGTAACCAGGACTGCAACAGTGAATACAGAGGGAGGGTAACCAGGACTGCAACACTGAATACAGAGGGAGGGTAACCAGGACTGCAACAGTGAATACAGAGGGAGGGTAACCAGGACTGCAACACTGAATACAGAGGGAGGGTAACCAGGACTGCAACACTGAATACAGAGGGAGGGTAAACAGGACTGCAACAGTGAATACAGAGGGAGGGTAAGCAGGACTGCAACAGTGAATACAGAGGGAGGGTAACCAGGACTGCAACAGTGAATACACTCGAACATCTACATTTATGGTAATTGTGCACAACTGTACTATGTTCTTCGGGTTTCACTGCTGCAGTCATCACATTTGGTTTGAATCCTAAATTTCAGGAAATGGGTGGAGGCAGTCAAGAAAACAAGGGGCTGGCTACGATGCCCTGCAAGACTGCAGACGCAAACCCAACCCTGGATGTGGAGAAGAGAGGCAGGTGGTAATGCTTGGTAAAAGTGTGAACAGATGTCCAGGCTGCAGCCTCCAGGATGTCCCTGGTGGCGACTCCTCTGAGTAAAGCTGCAGAGGTGGAGGCTGCTCTGGTGGAGTGTTGTCCTGACCCCCTTGGGGGGAGGCTTTCCATGCTGTTTGTAGCATAAATGGATGCAGTGTGCTATCACTTTGGAAATGGTTTGCTTGGAGATGGCTTTGCCTTCAGCCCCTGAAGCAAAGCTAACCAGCAATTGATCAGACTTTGTGAAGGATTAAGTCCTGTCCAGATAGTATCTGAGCTGTCTCTGCACATCTAGAGAGTGAAGAATCCTTTCCTCCTTGTTATGGAGATTAGGAAAGAAGGTGGGCAAATTAATGGATTGGTTGAGAGCCACACTGGA
The DNA here is from genome assembly GCF_019279795.1 of Protopterus annectens. Classification (NCBI taxonomy): domain Eukaryota; kingdom Metazoa; phylum Chordata; order Ceratodontiformes; family Protopteridae; genus Protopterus; species Protopterus annectens. Next base: position 66,422,690 of record NC_056750.1, on the reverse strand, counting down.
CACCACCTTGGGCATGAAAGATGAGTTAGTTCTGAGTTAAACCCGGTCTGCATGGAAGATGATGAAGGGTTCCACAGCCATGAGTGCTTGCAGCTCAGAGACTCTTCTGGATGAAGTGATGACCAGAAGGAATGCTGACTTCCAGGAGAGAAAGTTTAGCTCTCCAGAAGAAGCTGGTTTGAAAGGAGGCAGGGTGAGCTTTTCCAAGACAAAGTTAAAGTCCCAAGCTGGTATTGGTGCCCTTCTGGAGGGGGTCTCAAGTTGCTAGCCTCTCTAAGGAACTGTTTGATCAAAGGGTGTGAGAAAAAGGGGCTGCCCAGTTGGAAAATGAGCAGAAATAGCAGAAGCATGAATTTTTATAGAGGAGAAAGAGAGGCAACTGTGTAGTAGGTCAGCTACATAACCCAGGATGAGAGGGAGGGAGGGCTGTGCCGTATTGGCTCCCTTAGCCTGGATCCAGGTGCAGAACCTTTTCCATTTATCTGCATAAGACTTTCTGGTGCTAGGACATCTGGCCTCATGGATAACATCCAGAACCTGTTTACTGAGGATGTCAGATTGGTTCGGGGTTAGGGAATAAGCCAAGCTGAGAAAAGTACAGTTTTGTACCTACCATAAATGTAGATGTTCGAAGATCCACATTGCTGCAGTCCTTACTTATGGGTAGTCCGCTGTCCTCGGTCGGCCCGAATACCAAAGTATTAGGCTGACGTCGGTCATGGGCGCCTAGATCTGACATCAGAGCGTCAGGGTATAAAGGCACATGACCGACGTCATATCCTCAGTCTTTTCTTGCGCCAGATGTCAGAAGGCCAAACCAGAAAGGCCACAGCCAAAAACAGAATACCTCCCAAAAACATGCCCAACAACAACCATCACCTAAAGCATAGCACCAAGTCAAACTACAGAGGGGAAGGAGGGAGGGTAAATTGGACTGCAGCAATGTGGATCTTCGAACATCTACATTTATGGTAGGTACAAAACTGTACTATGTTCTTCATCTCACATTGCTGCAGTCCTTACTTATGGGTAGAATCCCAAAGCAACGGGAAAGGGAGGATGGTAAAAATCATAAAGCATTAGGGGCCGCTAAAATGCCCTTTAAAATTGCAGTGGCAAATCCAGCCCTAGACTTAGAATAAAGAGGAAGGTGGTAATGTTTAGAAAAGGTATGCACTGAACTCCAAGTAGCTGCCTCCAAAATGTCTTTGTAGCTACCCCCCTTATAAAGGCCGTAGAAGTAGCAGTAGCCCTAGTGGAATGAGGCCTGATTCCAGCAGGAATCTCCTTACCATGATGGGAATAACAGAAAGAAATACAAAACCCAATCCATTTAGAAATAGTTTGTTTTGAAACAGGTTTACCCTGTGAACCCAAAGCAAAAGAAACAAACAATTGCTGAGACTGTCTGAACTCCTTGGTTCTGCTCAAATAATAACGCAACTGCCAGTGAATATCCAAAGTATGCAAAATTTTCTCCCCTTTATTTTGGGGGTTTGCATAAAAAGTAGGCAAATGAATAGTTTGATTTAAGGCCACACTAGAAACCACTTTAGGCATAAAGGAAGGATTAGTACGCAAAGATACCCTATCCTTATGAAAAATCAGGAAAGGCTCCACTGCCATGAGGGCCTGTAATTCAGAAACCCTTCTTGCAGAGGTAATGGCCAACAAAAAAGCAGTTTTCCATGATAAATACTTTAACTCGGCAGTAGCTGCAGGCTCAAAAGGTTGTAGAGTAAGTTTTTCCAACACAAAATTGAGATCCCAAGCAGGAGTAGGAGCTCTACATGGGGGTCTTATATTCTTTGCCCCTCTAAGAAATTGCTTAAACCAAGGATGAGAGAATAAAGGAGGGTCACAATCATAGTGAGCAGAAATGGCTGCAGCATGGACCTTTATTGAGGAGAAAGACAAACCCTTGTCCAATAATTCAGTAAGATATTGAAGAGCAACACTTAAATCAGGTTTGGAGACATCAAAGTCCTTTCCTTTGCTCCAAATAAAGATCTCCTCCATTTATCAGCGTAAACTTTCCTGGTACTAGGCCTCCTGGCCTCCAAAATAACATTCAAAACTTGTTGTGGAAGCTGAGACCCTCCAGAGTCTAAAACAGAATATGCCAGGCTGTTAGATGCAGAGACTGAATCTTGACATTGAGGAAGCGACTGTCCTCTTGTGACAAAAGGTGCGGAATCAAAGGCAGAGGCCACGGAGGTTCTCGTACTAAACTCCTCAGTAGTGGGTACCAGTGTTGTCGAGGCCAATCCGGTGCTATCAAAATCATGGTTGGCTTGTCTTGTCTGGCCTTCAAAAGTACCTTGGGAAGAAGAGGCAGAGGTGGAAAGGCATAAACATGCAGATTGTTCCAACTGAAAGATAGAGCGTCCACCTTCCAAGCTGTGTGATGAAACATTTTTGTGCGAAACCGTGGCAACTGGTAATTTAGTGGAGAAGCGAACAGATCTATGTCTGGAGTTCCCCATAACACTGTCAACTGTTGAAATACATGAGGATCCAATTTCCACTCGTGAGGATCCACTATTTGTCTGCTCAATACATCTGCTAAGGAGTTCTGTGCTCCTGGTAGAAACCTTGCCTGAAGATTGAGGTGTAGATTGAGAGCAGTTTCCCACAGAATCATCGCTTGCCTGCAAAGAGGGTAAGAATGGGTTCCCCCCTGCTTGTTGATGTACCACATGACAGTAGTGTTGTCTGTTTGAATCAACACCTGCCCTGGACGAAGTAAATCTTTGAAAGCCATCAATGCAAACTGGACTGCTAACATTTCCTTCAAGTTGATATGCAAATGTTGGAGTTTGACAGGCCACGTGTTTTGCACCCATTTTCCATTGAGGTGTGCTCCCAAGCCTTGTCCGAGGCATCTGTCGTTAGAATCCGACTCGCCTCTGGCCGGGTCACAGAGAGTCCCTTGTTTAGGTGACATTCCTGAGCCCACCACAAAAACTCCTTCTGAATGCAAGGTATTATCTGAATGACAGTGTCTAGATCTTGGCAGTGCTGTGTCCATACATTTTGAGATACCATTGAAGCTTCCTCATATGCAATTTGGCATTGGGAAGCACCAGAATACAAGATGCCATGAACCCCAAGGCTTGAAGGACTGTCCTTGCAGTCAGCCTGGACCGTAGAGACATTTGATGAAAATAAAGAGAAAGGCTTCTTTGTTTGTCCGGGGTCAAAAAGGCCATCTGGGAAGCTGTATTCAGTCTCACACCCAGAAAGCACATGTCCTGAGAGGGTACTAGACTGGACTTAGTTTCGTTCACAGAATACCCTAGGCATCTTAACACTGCCATCACATACTGTAGATGATGAAGAAGTTCGTCCTTTTCTTGTGCAATAATCAGACAGTCGTCCAAATAAGGATAAATCTGTATTCCTCTTAGTCTGAAAAATGCTATCACTGGAGCCAGAACCTTTGTGAACACTCTGGGCAGTAGATAAGCCAAAGGGCAATGCAGAGAACTGATAATGTAAATTTCCAGCTCCAAAAAGCAGGTACCTCCTGCAACTGGGCCTGATAGGAACATGAAGGTAAGCCTCTTTGAGATCCAGAGTAACCATCCAGTGATCTTTTCCCAACAGAGGTAAAAGCTGTTGTAAAGTCAGCATCTTGAACTTTGGAATGTCCAGATAAGTGTTGAGGATAGATAAATCCAAAATTGGTCTCCACGTGTTTCCTTTCTTTGGAACTAGAAACAGGCGAGAATAAAATCCTAGGCCCACTTCTGACAGAGGAACTGGCTGTATAGCTCCTATTTGAAGAAGTAAAGAAATTTGTCTGTGAGCCTCTATCCTTTGCCGAGGAGGGACGTCTGGCATGCCTTTGAAAGGAGGCATGGTATGGAAATAGAACTTGTAACCTCGGTGTATAATGTCCAATACCCATTTGTCCTGGGTGACTAAATGCCAATTTTGCTTGAAAAGAGCCAACTTTCCTCCCAAAGGAGCTGCCAGGCAAGAGGAATCTGGCAGCTGAAAATGCAGGTCATTGGGCCTGTTTACGAAAGGACTGGCCCCTGCCCTCACCAGCAGATTGAGCAGGCGAACTCCATTGTCTCGGCCTGAAGGTACTCTGAGCTCTGCCCCTACCACGCCTAGATCTGCCCCTAGACTGAGAATCAGAAGAAGGGTACGTCCACCCCTTAGTAGGCCAATTTCTACTAAACATTGGAGGTTGTACCTGCAAAAAATCTTTAACAGTCTGCATAGACTTAGCCTTGTCTTCCATTTTCTTTAAGACTGACTCCACAGGAGGACCAAACAAAACTTCAGACTGCAAAGGGGCATCCAGAATTCTAGACTTAACATGCTCAGACAAATTCTGATCCTTAAGCCAGGCGTGCCTACGAATAACTGAACCAGTGGCAGCCACCCTACAAGAAGCCTGTAAAGCATCAAAACCACATTGCAAAGAGTGCTTACCCACCTGTTCAGAAACATGCCCTAAATCCTGCAATTCTTTACACTCTATGCCCTCTGCCAAAGCATTCACTTTAGATCTTAGCTGAGAAAGGAGGAAATTCTGATACTTCAACATATGAAACTGGCAGTTCAAAGCTCTCATTGCTAAAGTAGAAGAGGTATACACCTTCTTACCCCATCTATCCAAAGCTCTAGCTTCCTTATCCAGAGGAACCGGATTCTTAACAACAGAGGCTCTAACACCCTTAGGCCCCTGACTAATAGTTTCTGGGTCCGCCCTAGGACTCTTATACAAATATTTATGAGCCTCAGGCACCCTGTAATACCTGTCCGGTTTAACTGGGGCAGGAGGCACAGAATCTGGATTAAGGGAAGCTTCCGAGAAAACATCTGAAACAACATCCAAAACCGGAGGTATAGCTAAGGGTCTATGCTGTGGTAAAAACAAGAACTCCCTAAGCCTCTTCTGGGAATCAGAGTAATCCTGTCCCTCCCACTTAAAATGCTCCCTCATGGAATGGAGAGTTTCTGAAAATGAAAAATCCTCTGGAGGAGAAGCAGAAGGAGTGGAATCCTCTGCATCAGAATCAGAATAAGGAGGGAAATCTTGAATGTCCTCAGTAGAAGACTCTGAATCATCTGAGGCCTGCTCCAAACTTTCCAACTCTGGCTCCATCCTGGGCCTCTTATCAGGAGGGGGCATAGAACCTCTAATTAAAGTAATCAAATCCTCTGCCATTTTAAGCATGTGCTTTTTAGGCACAGACCCTGAAGAACCAGAACTGACACCAGAGGAAGGCAAAACAGACCTGCCCTTAGAAGGAGCCTTAGAAACAGTAGCAGAAGGCCTAACCACCTTAGGCATAGAAGGGAGAATAGTAACCTGAGAGGCCCCTTCAGCCTGGCCTGCCTCCTGAGAGGCCACATCTTGTAAAATCAAAGTTTCCCCAGGGACTCAACAGAAACTTCAGCCGGATCCACCTGTTCAGCTGTAGCTTCTAAAGGTCCGGCGTCCAAACGGACGAATCATCCTGCTTAGGCGTTAAAGATTTGTCTTTGCGCTTCTTAGTAGAAGCAGGCGCCGGAACATCCGACGGCATATTATAGTTACACCTCTTGCCAAAGACTAACCTAGCGCAATCTAACCTCCGCTTAATGGTGCGCTTATTAAACCTAGCACAAAACCGACACCCGACTACGTCGTGCTCCGGTCCCAAACAAGGAATACAAAGCGAGTGGTAATCCCTATGCGGTATCTGTTTCCCACAAGAAATACAATTATTCACTTTTTCTGACATCCGTAAGTAACTGAGGCAAGAAAAACAAAAATATTCTACGGGTACTTAGCCCAACTTGGTATCGGTCTGAAACTCCGAAAACGAAAAATTTCAGAACACCGAACGGCACTTGCAACTCTGCTTCTGCATCGGACCATGCGGCAAAAAAGACTGAGGATATGACGTCGGTCATGCGCCTTTATACCCTGACGCTCTGATGTCAGATCTAGGCGCCCAGGACCGACGTCAGCCTAATACTTTGGTATTCGGGCCGACCGAGGACAGCGGACTACCCATAAGTAAGGACTGCAGCAATGTGAGATGAAGAACATCTGAGTGTCTGCAATTGGGGATGCATGAATTCTCCTTCCCTCTGGGTTAGGAGGTTTGGAATCTGAGGAAGATGCCATGGAGGCAGAGGGGACAGGCTGTGTAGCAAGGGGTTCCAGTGTTCTTGGGGCCAGTCTGGAGCTCTAAGAATGGTCCTTGGCTTTTCCTTCCTTATTTTGAGCAGTACCCTGGGGATGAGAGATAGAGGTGGAAAGGCATAGACAGAGAGGTTGACCCAGGTCAAGGACAGGGTATCCACTTTCCAAGCCATGCAGCTGAGCTGGTGGTTGGTGTGGGAGGCAAAGAGGTCGACCTTCGCGGTTCCCCATTTCTGAGTTATTAGGGTGAAGGTACTTCTGTTGAGCTGCCACTCGTGTGGATCCAGAAGGTTTCTGCTTAATTGGTCTGTCAGGGAGTTGAGAGAGCCTGGTAGGTATTGTGCTAACAGGTGTATTTGTATGGAAGAGGCTGTGAGCCAAAGGATCATGGCCAGCCTGCATAGAAGGTAGGAGTGAGTCCCTCCCTGCTTGCTGATGTACCACATCACAGTGGTGTTGTCTGTTTTAATCAGGAGAACCCCTGGAGAGAGAAGGGCTTTGAAAGCTATTAAGACGTGCTGCACAGCCATCATCTCTTTTTGATTGATGTGCAAGGGGGGATTTGCTGTGGGATCCATTGGCCCTGTATGCACCTGCCATCCAGGTGTGCACCCCAAGTGTAGTCTAATGTGTCTGTGGTGAGGGTCTGGGTGGCAGGGGTTGGGGAGAAGGGCAGTCCCTTGTTGTGGGAGCATGCTGTTGCCCACCAAAGAAATTCCTTTCTGAGGCAAGGAATTATAGGTAGAAGAGCTTCCAGGTCTTGAGAGTGTTGACACCAAAGGCTCCTTAGGTACCACTGAAGTTTCCTCATATGCAGTCTGGCATATGGAATAAGGAGTATGCAAGATGCCATGAACCCCAGAGCTTGCAGGATTTTCCTTGCAGAAAGCTGGGACCTGGTGGCCAGTAGAGAGAAATAGGCTGTCAGGAAAATTTGTTTCTCTAGTGTAAGGTATGCCATCTGGGATGCTGTGTCCAGACTTGCTCCCAGGAAGATTATCCTTTGGGTGGGCACCTGTTTTGATTTTTTCGTTGATTGTGTAGCCTAGGGAGGTCAGAAGGATCTTTACAAAGGCCAGGTGCTTAATCAGCTTTTCCTGGCTGTCTACCTGAATAAGGCAGTTGTCTAAGTAGGGGTAAATTTGAATATTTCTTTGTCTGCAAAAGGCAATGGCCGGAGCCATTCATTTTATGAAAACTCTGGGAGCAGTAGATAAGCCAAAGGGGAGCGCAGAGAACTGAAAGTGTTGAGATCCAGCCCTGAAGCGGAGATATTTCCTGCATGATTCCCTGATAGGAATGTGGAGGTAGGCCTCTTTTAGATTCTGGGTGGCTAGTCAAGCGTCCTTGGAGAGCATGGGTAGCAGCTGCTGGAGGGTGAGCATTTTGAATTTTGGGACCATCAGGAAGGTGTTTAGAATGGATAGATCGAGGATGGGGGGCAAGGTGCCCTCTTTTCTGGGCACCAGAAAAAGTCTGGAGTAGAAGACTTGGCCTATCTGTTCTGCAGGAACATGCTCTACTGCCCTCAAAGAGACCAGGGAATGGATTTGCTTTTGAGCCTCTGCCCACTGATTTGGTGGTATATCTGGGAACCCTTTTGAGGTTGGAAGGGTGTGGAAGGAGAATTTGTATCCCTGAGACACAATGTACAGAACCCATTGGTCCTTGGTAATGGTGGCCCAGGTGCTTGAGTGAAAGGAAGGTTTTTCTCCTAGGGGTAAGTGAAGGTGGGCAGAGGGGAGGTCGGGAGGAGGTGAGTCATTGCAAGTTCTTACCATAAGGGGGTGGCTTAGAACTCCCTGGTTTTGAAGTGGAGATAGTCCACTGCTTAGATCTCTGCATTCCCTGGGGCTGCTGTCTGGTGGGGGGGGGTCTGTTTCCACAGGGCCTAGGCTGGGCCTGTTTACTCGGAGCAGGAAAGGGCCAGTGCATGGAGGGAAATGCCTGCTGAACCTAGGGGGCTGGACCTGTAAGAAATCTTTAACTGTTTGCATAGATTTTGCTTTTTTTCCCCATTTTTTTAAGACCTCTTCTGCCTTAGTGCCAAATAAGTTATCTTTGTGCAAGGGGTCATCCAACAATTTAGATGTGACATGGTCTGGCAGGGGTTGTTCCTTAAGCCATGCATGTCTTCTAATGACAGATCCAGTGACTGCTGCCCTGAAAGAAGCTTCTAGGGCACCAAAACAACAGTGCAAAGTGTGTTTAGTTACTTGACTTGCCATTAAGTCTTGTAAATCTTTAGATTCTGCCAAAGCAGGAAAGAAAGACATTTTTCATTTAAGGAGTTCCAAGGTATGTTGCTGATATTTAAGCATATGGAACTGACAATTTAGTGCTCTGATAGCAAGAGTAGCTGAGGTGTACACTTTTTTACTCCATCTGTCTAATCCTCAGGAATCCCTGTCTGAGTGGGTGGGATTCTTAGTAGAGGTTGCTTTAATCCCTTTTGGCTCTTGAGAAATGACCTCAGGGTCAGCTGTTGGATTTTTAAAAAGATATGTGCATGAGTCAGGGACTCTGTAGTACCCATCTGGTTTTCTGGGAGCAGGAGGTAGGGCACCAGGAGTCAAGCTGGATTCAAGGAAAACATCATCCACCACATCCAGGACTGGGAGGATGACCAAGGGTCTGTGCTGTGGAACATCTAGGAATTCCTGAGTCTCTTTTTAGTCTGAGGGTAGTCCTGACTCTCCCATTGGAAATGCTCCCTTAAAGTATGCAGGGTTTCCCCAAAGGAAAAATTCTCTGGGGGTGGGGCTGAAGGAATGGATTCCTCTGCATCAGAATTCTCATAAGTGGAGAGGGGTTGCATGTCTTCATAGTCAGATGCATCAGCTTCATCTGACTCTTGTTCAGACAAAACTACTGGGGACAGATCTCTTTTCCTTTTTGAGGGGGTAGCTTGGCTTCTCCTGATCAGCATGATAAGGTCTTCTGCCATTTTAAGCATTTGAGACTGAGGCAAGGTAGCAGGTGCCTGAGAGTGGGTAGTTGGTTTCTTGGGAGTGGTTCGAACCCTGTGCCTAAGGAACTTGGTTGTTTTCGAAAGAATGGTAGCCGCAGAAGAAGATGTTGGTTTGTGTCAAGATTTGGTGGTTCGAAGGACTTCCTCGGAAGCCAGTGCCTGCTCAGCAGCTCCGGACCCATCCAAGGTAGAGACCACCACAGGATCCTTAGACGAAGAAGAGTTTTGCGGTATACCCGACTCCAAAAGGGTCTCGATAGCGGCCTGCGAATGAAATGAAGCAGGCATCAGAGGCTGCGAAAGTGCCTCACTGAGTACCGGAGGACTGAAGACTAGCTTAACAAAAGCGTTGTCGGTACATTTGGACCTGTGCAGTCTGTCTCTGTCTTTATCTTAAAGTTTTTTCAGAAGATCTGCTGTCGGATGGCTTACCAAAGCCATATTGGAATTCGAGGACTGTAAATGTAAATATCTGGCTACAATAAGGGCCCGACAAAAAATAGTTCTGGCATTGAACAAAGCACAGAAGCGACAATGGGGAACGTCGTCGTCTGGACCTAGACAAGTGACGCAGCAAGAGTGGAAGTCTCGGTGTGGTATTTGCTTTCCCCAGGCGAGACAATTATTAACTTTTTCTGACATCAGTTAGTGCAAGAAAAAAGGATCCCCAATGGGGTACTTAGCTTTAGAAAACTTCAACTTCAATTCGGAAACAAAAACTCAGGTAGCGGCCAACCGGCACTCATGCGACCTGCTTCTCCTTCGGGCTCCACGGCATGAAAGACTGATGTAATGGTGTCGGCTCCCTTACTTTATACCACTGATGACCCGATGTCAGTCCTCAAGCAACAGCAACCAAAGCAGAAATACTAAGTCTCTGGTATTCGGGCCTGGCAAGGATAACCCAAATGTGATGACTGCAACAGTGAAATACGAAAAACATCTGACCAAAAATATGAGAGAAAAATCTGGACATTCTACAAAAAACTGGGAGAGAGTTGAGCGGTATGAATTGGATACGAATGTATAACGGTATAACAGCGATTAGAACATTTTCATGGTTGTTTTCTTCCCCAAGTCTTTCCACAATGATTACGCTCAGCCTCACAGACTGATCTGTCCAGCTCTTCCTGGCATCAATGGACACTGTGCACGGTTGCTAAATCCTCGGGACTGTGATAAATTTCATTGGCTGATCTATCCAGTGATTCCTGGCATAAGTGGACACAGGGAATGGGAGGTAAATCCTCGGGACTGTGATAAGTCTCACTGAGGGATTTGTCTAGCGCTTCCTGGCGTGAGTAGACACTGGGCATGGGAACTAAGTCCTGGGGACTCTGATGAGTAAGAAGACTTTATTAGGCTTCATGTTTCAAAATGTGTCTGCTTCGTAGTAGCACGGCCTACTTGGGGTTCTTTGTATCCCATTCCACAGAAGCTGGAGTGTGTGGGCTACTTAACTTACAGAGATTCTTCTTCTTTCGGCTTTTCCCGGTTAGGGGTCACCACAGCGGAACTCCAGTCCGCTAATGATTGGCAGTAGATTTTTACGGTGCTGAGGTGCCAGCTCGACACCCAACCTTCAGTGAAGGCACGCCCATTCACACATGTTTTTCGAACGCCACTCGACCACGGGGAGGACATGCAGACTCCACACAGAAGGCGCTCCAGGCGAGAATCGAACGGGAGAACCTCTTGCCATGAGGCGACAAAACTAACGCTGTACCAGTTTAACAGTTACAGTAGTAATCCATCTAGTCCAATTTCAAGCTCAGCACAGCAGAAATACAACAATGGAGACAACAAACTTTAATCAATATCAGTGCAACCCTGGTAATTAGACTATATATCCAGAGAGGTACAAGTCAGGATAATATATAGCATAAATGAACACAACTGTAAGTTCATGTGATACAAGAATTTAGTCAGGAACATAAGTAAGAAGAGCATTTTTACACGGTTATAACGTCTTAACGTCTTAACGGTCATTAAGTACGGAAGAGGTACTCAAGGACCTAGGGACCCAGGTTGACAGTAACCTCTCATTTGACACTCACATTGCCAAAGTGGTGAGGAAGACCTTCTATATTGCCCACCTTATCATGAAGGGTTTCACATCTAGATCAAGAGAGGTCATTGTGCCCCTGTACTCTTCTCTTATCAGGCCAATGATTGAGTACAATGCCCCATTTGGGATGTATCTCACCCGACACCTGCAGCAGTTGGAAAGACCCCAAAAGTTCCTCACCAAGAGGATAAAGGGTCTTAAACAAATGTCATATGCTGCCCAACTGAAAAAACTCCAGCTCTATTCAGTTGCATACCGCCTACTCAGAGGTGATCTGTGCCTGACGTACAAGGCCATGTCCAATCCTGAATTAATGGACATGCTCCACCTCAGAAAATCCAAATCCATCAGAGCCACGAGAGCAAGTGACTTAAACCTCAACACAGAAATAAATAGAACGTGCTGGAGGGACAGATTCATAACCCAGAGGCTCCCTACACTCTGGAACAGAATCCCAGTCCATGTTAGGCAGAGCCCCTCACTGACTCTATTCAAGAGAAATCTCGACGAGTGGATGGGAGATCGTAGGTTTACCCCGAGGGTCATCTCTGTGTCACTACTAGACAGAGGCATAGTAAACTAAACCCTAAAAGGGCATCGTATTCTCATCCTAAGGGGTGGTGTAAGCCACATACACTCTGGCTAGGCTTATAAATGCCCTAGGGCAGATAGCCTAGTACGAACCTATGAACCTATAACATCACGTAGTACAATATCTCTGTGAAGAAAATAATACACAAAAACAAATTACTTGTAGCACGTGTACCTGATGGGCATGGGATGTGAAGAAGGGTATCGCTCAAGTCAAATGTGGGGTAGAAGGGAAATGGGGGAGAGAGAGAGAGAAAACAGAGGGGAAAAAGAATTCTGAGGCAGTGTGCAGGTATTCCTTTCACTGGTTCAGGAGCTCTAGGAAGTACTACAGTAGTTTGGGAACATGTTTACTGGTAGACCATGGTGCACCTACCTGATGAAGTACCATGTTGACACAAGGCATCAGTTGTCCATCAACAGTCCCCTTATAGTGTGTGTGTGTGTGTGTGTGTGTGTGTGTGTGTGTGTGTGTGTGTGTGTGTGTGTGTGTGTGTGTGTGTGTCTGTGTCTGTGTCTGTGTCTGTGTGTGTGTGTGTGTGTGTGTGTGTGTGAATCTGGGGGTAATTCAGGAGTCCAACAGTTTATTTCTATTTTAACATGTCTAATATAGCAAACTATAATCTAATAAACATAGTACAGCAATAACACATATTCCTGGTATGTGATACATAGCTCTCAACTGTCCAGATTTTCACAGAACGTCCATTTTTTTTACCTCATATTTTTTGGACAAACCCCTCATAAAGGTTGAGGTTTTCTGGCAAATCACTAAGGATTCATTTCACTAAATAATAACATACAAGAGTTTCAGACTTCATATCCTTCAGAAAACACATGCTAATACAAGACGTTTTAGTACATTAGCTTTCTAAGTTTATACGAGCAATATTTAAAAAAACTGTCCCTATTTTGGGGCCTTTGTCCCCCATTATCCTTGGCTTTGTCCAGATATTCTGCACTTACAACATGAGATGAAGTGATATGAAATTGTCTAACTCCAGGAAGCCATCATGGAAGGAGGGGTGGGGTTGTAGGTAGGGAATATCAGCTCAGGGTCCCCATCAAATTAACCCACAATTGCTAAAGACAGCCCTACCAAACCCCATAACACAGTACAAAAAACAATAATTTGCAAAGAGGAAGTTATTTTTGACAACATATGAATTCTACTGTATGTAGTAACTATCTTTTGTGGGAAATATACTGCAAATAAGAATATGCTCTGCAAGTGATTCATGCTACTAACAGCTTTAAGTAGCAAAGCAACTTGATAGCAGCAAAGCTTCAATTAAATCAGGAAAAACCTGATTTACACAACACAGTACAACTCACAGTGGAGTTCTCTACTTCATTCTGTGCTAATTTAGCTATAGAGACTGAAATCTATACCTGTCCAAAACATACATTTTGCCTGCTCTAATACAATTTACTTCAACTGAAAGCAAAGATGTAGCCCAAGGATATTCCCTGCAGTCAAACCAAGACATTTTTGGTTACCATCTCTCAAATACATTATGTCTGGGAGATGGTAAAACTAGTAGCTATGAACAGATCTGTATGCAACAAGTTCAAGGTTAGAATTAGCTATCTTAATTACTGTACAGAATATCAGCTGAAAATAATGCACACGTTATTAGATATGGAGGCACAACATTTGCAGTGATGAGCATTTTTAAATGATACTTGGGGTAGAGAAGGCAAAAATAATGAAGCAGTGAGTATTAAATGGAAATTTGCGGCTACTCTTCTGACTTGAGGCCCATGGTCAGAAAACAAATACCAGGCTAAGACCTGTGTAACAGCGGAACAGAAATTATAGCATCTCAAATTGCTTGTAATTAAAAAGATTTCTTATAAATGTAAGATTAATCTTTGTTTTTCTTTCCTCGAAGGACAAGCAGCAACAATGAAAGACAAACGGATTCTCGTTTACATCTAGTCGCACTGGTGCACTTGTAGGATCTTGCAGGTTCATAGCTTTGTTTTTGGTTCAACACCTCTGCTTTCAAATTACAAAGCTAATTCAAGCACACATTCAAAAATGTGTTTACACATAACAGCTGCTCGATTGCTTATCTTAACTGCTGCATGTTGCAAAACAGTAAATATTTCCTTGTGCCCTTTCATTTTTAAAACACATCAAAACAAGTGTGTAGTGCCCAGCAAAAAATCCACATGGAGTAAATGATTTCTGTTTACCTATTTATTTTTCCAAGATCACACAGACAACTTACTGGCGGGACACAAAATTTGTCCTAACTTCATTCTGAACTACATAAGGTAGAAAATGCTATAAACACAATGTTATTCTGCATGTGAACTGCTGTAAACGCAAGTCCTGCAAGCACAGGTTCTTAGGTTCATATTAGGCTGTTGAAGGGAAAGATCATTTGTAGGTCAGCCTCAAGATCCCATTTTGTTAGTATCTATAATATGAAGTAACTACTTAATTTCTTTCCCTTTCAATGGGGGTTTGAGAGGCGAGACCAGAGATAAATGTATAGTTTCTCATCACTCATCCAACCTGATTTTAAAGAGGGTCAGGGATCTACTTTGTTTTACATTTAAGGTAAGTCGATTTCAAAGAAGAGGGATTCTATGAGAGAGATCTCTCTCGCACCAGTAGGTCCTGTTTATGCTGCAGAGGTAGTTTAATTCCTCCGAGTGGATGTTTAAGGTGTTGTGTGTTTTGCAAATATGTAGGGTGTCACTTAGGACTGGATCCTTCAAGGCTATGTTTGCAAGGCAAAGGAATCCCTTCAAAAGTCTGTAAGAAACAGAGAAGAGATAAAGTACTTTACGATGGTCTATTAGCACTTGGAAGACAGACCCTTGACTTTCTTTGTGAGGAAATACTGCAGTCTTTTGAGCAGAGTCATATGTTTAGACAAGTACATTATGAAAGGGGTATTATACTCTATCAAGGGTCTGATACTTTAGACATAAAGTGGGATAATATCTTCCCGTGACCTATAATATATACCCCTGGTAATCAGTCCAGCTAGATGGAAGGATTAACGAATGACAAGAGACACACGGAGGTCAAAGGATAGTTTATTGTCAATGAAGGTGCCCAGGTCTATAACAACTGTGTCAATTTTTAAAGTTGTGTCACCTATGTGATAGGGACATGATGTTTGTCAAAGAAAATACATTTCTAGGCATTTAGCTTAATGCAGTGGTCTTGGCACCATTTATTTTCATGTGTTAGGCCCTAGTAGACAATATGGAAGTCATCTGGAGAGTTTATGACAGCTCCAAGTTTACAGTCATTTCACAACATTTTAAGTTTTTTTATTCCCCGCTCTTTGCCCTCACTGCCTGTTAACTATCAGCAGTCCACCCCGGCCAGACAGCTCATTTGTTCCTTATCACAGGGGGGAGGGTTGACCAGGAAA